>NW_018226737.1:340615-354757 GCF_001263595.1 Phalaenopsis equestris | reverse complement strand
ATATATACATATATATATATATATATATATATTAAATTAAAACGGGTGTTAGGAGATCCATCCTAGCAGCTGACAACTTAACAACTCCCAACTTCTTAGTGCCGACAGTAGCTTTTGATGAAATTCATTGAGATGATGCTAGAACGATGAAAGAATTTGATGTTGAAGATTTGGAAAGAAAACAACAATAATAAAAAAGTGGGTTAAGTATTCCAACAAAAATAACTAAAATTTGAGGGCCCGCTACAATGCTCTTAATCATAAAGATTTTACTCTTAATTTTTTTTTCTTTCAAAAATATCTATGTTTTTTTCATTCATTTACGAGAACATTTAAATGTTTACATTAGGTGCAATGATTTAGAATTTTAAAAGAAATAACAAAGGTGGAATGAAATCAAGCCTAGAAACTAAAAAAATGTAGTTGAATGTTCAAGATACACTCCCCATATGGTGTGGCTAGTTTTATTGCTTTCTAAAAAATACTAAAGTTAACTAAAATAAAAACAAAAATAACATCAAATGTTACATTTTAAAAATTTAAATTTTAATTTTAAATTACCAAAATATTGTTATAAATTTTGAATTCTATGTTTTAATTGTCATTACAATTTTTTAAATTCTTGTTCAAGGCTTTTTATTAGAGATGGTATTATCTTGATTTTGATCTAACATTGAGCACTTGATCTTAATCTTATAGCGGGGATCAAAACTAGCCTTATATTTACTTATGACAACTTGTGTATCTAATTAAAACCACAAACTCTTTTAAAGTCTTCAAAGGAAGCCAATGAAGATGGTAGCATTTTGTACAAAGGTTGGCAAGATTGCTACCATTTTTTCTCTTAATTTAGCTAATAAGGAAATTTTTTAAGTGGCATTGTCCTTTAATGTTTGAAATATAGGGAAGTATTTAACTTAGGTGATTCTAGAGAATTGCAAATATTTTGAGTGTAGCTCATATTTATCCAATTAATCTTACTGCTACATGTTGGATGCCTATGGGAAATGGACAAATAACGGGTAATATCATTTATTAGAGTTAATTTATGATTTTAGATACTCAATATTATTGATTGGAATAATTGTTTCCAAAGGGCTACGGTTTAATTATCATTAATGCCCAAATTATTACAATTAAATTATCTTTAACTATTTGATCCATTTTACCAAATTAATTTTGTTGATTAATTTAATTCAAAAAATATTAGTTGAACCTAATTTTAAGCAAGGTTTTCATTTAATTATTTTGTTTAATTTGACCTTGTAATTGAATTAAATTTATTTAATTATATTAATTCAAATAATGGGTTATCTTGGAAATCAAGACAAATTAAATTTATTAATGGGGTCAAATAGTTTAATCAAATAATATTTCACTTCACAATTTTTTTATATAAGTTATATCATCTTAGTCAAGTTATATCTCTGGTTTTTTTTTAAATTTAGTTTGTCTTTTTTAATTTATTTAGATTAATTGTCACAGGTATGTTTGTTTAATATGGCATACTAACCTAGATAAAATTGGTACAATTACTTAGCTTAATATGCTTCATCGTTGTTGGATTATGTTAAGCATATTCCAAGTATATTTATTGTATTATTAATTGGAGAAAAGTGGATAGCCAATTAAGAACATTTAACCCATATAAATTTAATTAAATCAAATATGTTCAAATATGGGATGCGGTTATAACCTAGAATATCTTGTAATTTTTCACCATATATTAAAAAATTATGAAATATATAAGAAGAAGGTTGAATATTATCATTATAGTTTGCAACCACTAGAAACCTTCAATAATATAACTTACATACGGCTTACTTAGAGTGACTTAAATAAACCTATGAATGATGAAGACTTGAATGTCTATATTTTTTTTCAATAGCAACTATGTAAGTTATTGAAAGGCTATAGTTTTGGTTAGAGATAAGTGCATAATTGCATAGTCTTGCCGCACAATATATAAAAATATTTTAGTTTCTTCTTCATTTTATTAAATCATCATATAAGAAAACTAACATATTTTGAGCTCATAAATTTTCCCTAGTAGAAGTTATAGTTATCAAACATAATCACTAAGAAAAATGTAGCTCTAGAAGTTTTAAATTTTTTTTTCTAAACTTATCAAAATCCATGCTTTAACAAGGTTAACAAAATTGACCTAGTCTTATTAGTGATGATATTAGGTTCCCACTAGCTTTGATAGGAGGCTAATGACATGGTGTAAAACTTTAGTAGTTAAAATATATTTATTTTAGGTTGAAAAAAAAGGTGTCAATTAAGGGACAAAAACATGGTTATCCATGTAGCTCACTATAGAATGTTGAATCTAGGGTGGGTTTCTTATGGTGAATGCTCTATAGCATTAAAAAAACTTTATATTATTAGAGTAATGTATTCTAATGTGACATCAAGTGTTTGGTTAGTTTTCAAATTATTTAGAGACTAAAAATATGAAATTTTAAGACTAGGTTAAAAATACCAATTTTAATATATTAAATTTACCTTACAATATTGTGTTAATGAAGTGTCTTAAGAATGCATGGAGGGATTAAAATGACTACAAGATATTAGGGTAATATATTGATATTAAGTCTAAAGAATAAAGTGTCAAAAAATTTTTAAGGCTGATGATAGCGGGAGGACTAAAATTAGGTCAATCTAGACGTGGCTAACAAATTAAGATGAAGTTTTTAAAGAATTTATTATGGTTGTAGATTTAGATGAAATTCATTGATATGGTGCTAGAATGATGATTTGATATTAAATTTTTGGAAAGAAAAGAATAAGAACGAAAATGAGGCTTAAATAATCCACCAAAACTAACCCAAAAGTGAGAGCTCGCTACCAAACACTTAATCCTAGAGATTTTACTCTTAAATTTTTTTTATTTCAAAAATGTCAAAAAAAATATATTTTTTTCTTTGTTCAATTATGAGAACATTTAAGCATTTACATTAAATTCTATGATTTAGAGTTTAAAAATAAATAACAAACGTGGAAAAAAAACCAAACCTAGAGAATAAAATAATGTAGTGGAATGGAACACTCAAAGATACTCCCCATATGGTGTGGCTAGTTTTATTGCTTTCTAACAAATCCTAAAGTTAACCAAAACAAAAGGAAAATAATTTCAAATGTTACATTTCAATACAATAAATTTAAATTTGAAAATACAAAAATACTATTAGAAATTTGGAATTCTATGTTTCTATTGTCGTTACAATTTTCTTAATTCTTTTTCAAGGCTTTTTATTAGTGATGATTTCATCTTAACTCTTAATCCGAAGTTGAGCACTCGATCATGATCTTCCGGTGGGGATCAAAACTAGCTTGCTATTTTACTTATTTCGTATTGTGCATCCCATGAATAACATAAACTCATTCAAAGTCATCAAAAGAAGCCAATGAAAATGGTAGCCTTTTATAAACTGGACAAGAAAGCCACCAAAGGATACCAGCAGGATCCCGACAGAAGAGCTAAAAAAGACATATCCAAACACAACCCTTCACGAACAAGTTTGTTCTACGGAAAGAAAGTGGAAATTAAGCAAGATGACAATGACATATCAAGGAAACCATTATGCTCCCGGATAAGGTCTAAAATTAAATTTCTCCAACGCTCCAATAAAATGTTTTTACAATTAATTCTTCAGTTTGCTATCAATGAGACATGTGGCTTGTAGGAGTCCATTTGGGTGTCTAAGATGTTAAGTGCTTTGCCATTTGTCATGTTTCGGTAAAGCAGGAAGTTCTTTTTGCAATAAAGGTAAGGGAAAAAAAGGTAACACTAGCGATTGAAAAGCAATACAAGTAACTAGAACCTTTTTCAATCATCTTTTCTTTTTCTTCAACTTATTATTATTTTTTTTTACTTAAAGTTGTCGATACCCTTGAATTGTCATACACCCTCGATTAGAGCCCCTGACGTAATTTATTCCCTTAAATTTAATTGGAGCAAGTAATGGAAAGTGATTAATATTATTAATAAAATGAATCGTTTAACCAGCTAAATTAAGCCTCTAGAACCTTGCATTAAATATACCCTCCATCTAATTTGTATTTTTTTTGTTCTTTTCCTTCACACAATTTAATAGCATTTTGGGAGGTTTTTGCAAAGTTGTTAAGTAAAAATGCTCCCTTAATAATGGAAGCCTTTGTTCTCCTTGAATAGGATTTGTAGGAAATAATATGAAATTAAATGGTTAGTTGAAGAGATGATATCAGTCAGAATGAGATTGAGCAGAGTTCCCAATCTAGAGCAGTTCTTCCCTTTGACAGACATTCCAACCAAAACTTCACATGCAAACAAATATATTATATGTGGGCATCACTTTCAGTGGGCATCCATGTGTCACGAAACTTTGCAAGCAAACTCTACTCCACATAAAATATTGCAAAATTTTAAAACTATAAAATTCTAGCGCACTTTGGTGAACTGATGTGATTTTAATAAAGAGTTTTGTACTTAATCTGAAGCCATTTGTTTTGCTTTGAGATTCACATGCATGCATTATTACAAATACCGGTTGCTGTCATAAATTATTTGCAAAAAACATATATGAATATTAAATTTAGTTGTATTTTTTAAAGACAATAAAAATAAGAAACTTCTATGTCACAATATTATTTCTTTAAATTTATTACAAATGATTATTGAAAATTGTTAGTTCCACTAAGGATTAGTAACATTAAATTAGAAAATTTTGACTAAGATGACCAATTACCATGGAAGTAATAGAAAAAAATTTTAAGAATGTATTTCTAGGAAATAAATGAAATTATAACAAAAAGTTTTAGTTCAATAGTATCACCAGCTTAGTTGAAAGATTAAAATTACCAATACCTGGATGGTTTCCTTCAAATTTATTATGTTATTTTTAACAATGGGGAAATTATTTAAGCTTTTCATCTATTTTTATATAACATAATACACATATATATATATATATATATATATATGTTCCGCGTACTCAGATTAGTTGGTCGGACATCTGCGTGTCAGTTGTGAGTCCCCTTTTGTCTAGGGTTCGATCCCTCGAGTGAAGGGTGTGTTACTCTAATTATAAGCACATGAGGGATGGCCCGGGCAGGTATCATAGCATATATATATATATATATGAATTATGTTATGACATCTTGAGCATAAAAATAGATTCAAAGTAACTTATCATAATTTTATTTCTTATAGTGGTACATATTTAGAGCGTAGCAACAGCAAATGCACATCAAATGTAATTAATAGCTTAATTTTTTTATAGTGGTAGGTTAATGGCATATATGTTACAACCATATTTAATAAATATCTTAGCGTGGCAAGTTGTGCCTAAGAATATTTTGTTCCTACCGATAGAGTTGTCTCTATCCGAAGAAAGATATCAAACTTCATCTAATCTCATTTTTAGCCGAACAAGCAAGCTTGACGCAAGAAAGAGAAAGCAGAAGAATTATTATTTTATAGGCATAATGGAGCTTTAGTTTGGAAAAACTTCAAACTAAGAGATACGAATCTTAGGATGATCTAACAATATTGACTTAATGATCCAACTAGGTTAAACAAATATGAAGAGAAAGCCTCTACTCCTATTAATCTAAGAGAACAATATATAAAGAAGTAGTATGTGTCTATTTTGGTTTAGCGGCTAAAGTAGTATTCTATTAACTTTTTTGTCTTTTAACTTTAATTTTATTCGGGCTTTAGGAAAGTGACGTTGGATGTACCCCACGTAGGTTTTCGTAGTTCATACTATCTACGTAGAGCCATGAAGATTTTGCAGACGTTTGCTGATGTGACTTTTGTTCCTAGACTATTATTTTGGAGAGTAGATATATAGCTCTCGTCTGATCGCCTCAAAAAGAAAATTATATTTGATACTCTGATAATAGGTAAGATATAGAGAGTTAGAAAATTAAATAAATGTTTTGAAGGTTATCTTAATTGCAGGTACATCAGTATCTTTTTTAAATAGAATTGCCACCTAGCCTGTTGAATGGTTGGGTTCATCATTTATTGTAAGCAGTAGGAGAAAAAATGTTATGTAAAAGTCTTCGAAATAAATTGGAGTAATACAACATTTTTAAATAATTATATCTCGGTTCAATAATGGTTTTATTGTGTTCATATAATTATTTAGCACAGTATCTGTGTTGGATTCAAAGTTGTTCGTTTGACACTTCAACAATACGAAAGCACTTGAGATTGAGGTAGAGTGAAAGAGAAAGTGGATATTGTAGAATAGTTTAATAATTAGATGTATCTTATGGCGCACGTGGAGTTATAACATCTCTTGGGGCTTAAATGATCCTATAACACTCTCGGTAATTGATCAATGTAATAAATCAAAGAATCAACAGAGTGCTAAACTCTTTGAGTTCAAAGTAGTTGTCGATAGGGTTCGAATCGGTCTGTGGGAAGTTCATGGTCTTTTATTTTGGCTAGTTTGCTAGAAGCTCATTTAGCTTGCCCTTTGTTAGATAGTCATAAATAGGATCTAAGTTTATTAGTAGGTAAACTCATGATCATGTCATCGGTAAATGCCTAGGTTGCTCTACTAAGTTATTAGTTACTGTAGATCAGAGACAAGCAAATAAGCTATAGGGAAACCTCCCTAGCTCTTGCTAAGCTAAGCAATGATTAGACTCTTGAGTGAGTTTGCAGTGAATTGACTCATGGATTGGATCCGGATGCAGGTTAGTTGATCCTGGTCGACCGGTCAAGAAATAAGAATTTAGAGTTTCCTCTTTATTGTATATTTTTTAAATATCTATATTTTTTTTTGTTGTAAATTTTACAACATAAAATTTCTTGATAAATATATGTATCAAAAGTATAGAAGAAATGATTATAAATTAAGAAACTATCAATTAAAATATAAAATAAAAAAAATTTTACTTCTGATTAAAAAATTAACTTTGAAGGACATTTAAAAGTCTGAACATTTTTTTTTTGTACTTATGATTATCTGCATATCTTATATTTATAAGCAACTATCATTCCCTTTAACTTTTTTAATCATATATTTTTAACATGGATTTGCATTTCGATTTTGGTGAAATATCTTGCTATTAATTAATAGAGTAAATTTATAAGGTTTACAACAACATGCAAAATTTTATTCCTTGAAGAGTTCTTGACTGGTTTTAGGGTGGTTTAGATTAAATATTATCAATTAAGATAAGATCATAATTTCTTAAATCAAGATGACTTATTATAGGTTATATATCTATCAAGATGATTATGGACAATTTTTATAAAGTTTATATTAAAAGAAGATGAATCAATTAGCAAAAGGAAAAGAAATGTTGCTTAGTTGTACCATAACAAAAAGTGTAGGATGAATTGATATAGTACTGTTCTTTGATTTCAAGCATATTGTCTTTCATCTCATCTTTCTCTTATTCATATCCTCTCCATTCCCCACACTTGCTACATTCAGGTGGCGGTGTCATGTTGTTATTGGCGCTTGAGAACTCTTGTAAATCTAAGTCATTGTTAAAAATTATAAAGAATTTTCACTATCCACAAATTTCCATCCACAAATGTCAACATAATATTGATTGATTGGATTTATTAAGCCTAAGATGGCACAATAACACTAGTTTCTCTCTTTCTCTCTCTAAACTACATTGTGAAAGCTCTCTTAAACGTGATTATCAACAGAGTTAGTTTGAGATTAATCTCAGGAAGCCATCTTAGGATTTCTTTTTGTCTTTTCTCTTATAAAATACTTTACATGATCACAGTAATCCCAAATATTTGCTTAGCATGTTGTTCATGGTGATGAGTTATTATTAACATACCTACTTGATCACTTAAGTAGAACATGCCACTTACACAACATGCAGTTAAAAAAAGAGCAATACCATCATAGAATAACTCCAAAAACCATATCATGAATTTTTTTTATGCATGTTTCACGTGGCCTCATCAAGATAAATGTCACTCCGAAAAGACCAAAGTTATCAAAAAAAAAAACTTTCATCAATTTTTTCATCTAACATTTTTATTCTTTCTCTTAGTGTCCTCACCAATACTTACCTACCTACTCTATCTTGTTGTTACATTATATAACTTGCGCAAATGTCAAAATCCAACATTTTTACATACACCTACTCGAACACATTCCTTATATAATTTCTCATGATATCTTACTCATCATGAATAATAATCATCATCATAAGATCTATGAGTCATCACGTTCCACTTTATTATAAATACCATGTCATTGGGATTATTTTATGGGTTATAAACCTTAAACTTACTCACTTCCGAAATTTTCTTTTTTGTATTTATTTTAGTCTTATTCTATGAATTGTTCTTCTTACTTGACTCCAAGCTATCAAATGATGACCAATTTAGTAACCTAATTTGTTATTTTTTTTAAAGTTCATTGAGAAATTTATCATCATAACAAATTAATATAATTCCTATTTATTTTTACATTTTTCTCAGATATATTATATATCTTACATCTCTCATTTCTTGTTTCAGTGCTCTCAAAATAACATTTTGCATGCCACATAATATTTCTCTTATGGAAAAAATAAGATATAGTAGATAACTTTTTTTATTTTGCTCTCAAAGTGGATATGACTTAGAAAATAAAGCAATTATAAATGAAGATCTTTTATATTTATATTCTTGTATCATATATGTTTCCTCTTAAATAAACTATAATGTAATAACTTTCTCTTTCCTTAAAAAGAACCATATAGCATGACACTATTCTTAAACTCCTTGAGATAACAAATTCTCATCATTCATATTTTTGGCAAAAAAATATGGGAAAATCTATTTTTAATTAAAAATAAAAATAAATGAAGGAACTCCTTCATACTTATCATTGAAAATATATCAACATCAAAATCAAGTTTGAAAACTGATAGTTTTTAGGTTATAATACTTTTTATGTTAACGACTTTGAATTTTAAATGGAATGGCACTTTCATTAAATCACCCATCACATGAAGGTGGTCGAAGGCTACTTCACTAAAAAGGCCATGTTTTTCTATCTTTGGGTGGAAAGATGTTGAAATCAAAAATCTCTCATTGACTCTATAAGTTGTCACCCATCCTCTGTTTATTCTTGACTAAGTTATATTATGTTCATTGAAATGTCAAATTTTACAGATATAATAAAGCACTACAAAACCATTTAACTGCATATCAATATGGTTAATCAAACCTTAAATCAATTCTATAAATATGGAGAATTAAAATAAGCTCGGTTAAAGGGGAGAGTTCAAGACCTTTACCCAAGAGGTGTGGCCTCAATTGGGTGCTTCCAAAAGCTTGAGTTGAGCCCAGAAAACTCCTAGATGAACCCTTGGGATGTGGTGAGATGCATAGGTATGATTTTGACCAAGGCTGATTTGGGGTGCTGATCAAAGTCTACCTTATGGTGGTCTGGTGATGGGGCTTTTATGGGGTATCTTCTTCTCTCACTCAGGGGATAGTGTGGGTACAATTAATCTGACTTTGATGGAGTCTAGAGGGATGTCCTTTTTTTAGCTCGATTTTGAGCTCCAAAATTGAGCTCAGGCATTGGGTTTGACGGCTTGAGGATGGTTGGAGAACTCAATGGGTCTTGAAGAAGCTCTAGGAACAATTTGGCAGAGTCTCCCAAGGGAATTTCAAGTTCTCCCTCATTGGTTGTGGACGGTGAGTTTAAATAAAGAGGGAAGGAGAGGCTACCATGGCTAGCCAGTGTGTTCCATGAGTTGCTTAGGTGGAAGAAAGACAAAAAAAACAATTCAATTGGAATGAGCCAGCTTGGTTGGGTTTAATTTTGGGTTTTGGCTTAGTTGGGGTTCTTTGATTTGAGTTTTTCGGTAGCCAGGGTGGTCGGCCGGTCAGAGAGGGGTCACCATCTTGCTCAGGGAGGTCAGGGTTAGGTCATGATGCAGTCAGTTTTAGGTTGACATGTGTAAAGGTTATTAATTTAAATGGAAGGTGCTTTGGGCTGGGTTGGGTTAAGCTTGGGTTTAGCCTTATGGAAATAACTTGGGTGACTCCCCATGGCTTATCAAGGTCAAGTGAGCCAGCTGAAATGATGTGGAGAGGTCTCCATCCAATGGATTTGGGCTAAGCATAGGTTTAAGTGTGTCATTAAAAGGGTTAAAACCTTTTTAAAGAGGCTTGAAAGTGGTTTTTCATCTTATCATTAATAGCTTGGTGAGGTGGCAAAGATTACATGGCTCGCCTATGGCTTGGGAATGGGTTCATGGCTTCCCTTTGGCTTGCTGATTTTGCATGAAAAGGATTTTTTGAATTTTGGATAATTTTTAAATGGTGTTGTCATGATTCCAAATGTGGAAGGGGCTAAAGATACAAATATCATGGTGTTTGGTTTGATTTAATTGGATGATGAAATGATTTTGTCATGTGGGCTTTTGATTTCAATGAATTAAAAGTTGGGCTTAGTTTTGATGGGCTTTTGGAAATGGTATGGTGGGCTTGAGTTTGGGTTAAATTGGATTAAAGTTTGGGCCAACCCAATGTTTAATTTGGTGTAAGGATATGCCATGAAGAATTTGGAAATTGTTTCGAGTGATTTTAAATTGAATTGAAGAGCCAATTTGGGGGTTTGGACATAGGGTCAAAATTGGGGATTTTTTATTTGGGTTTGGGTTGATATTTGGTTTCAATTGGCATTATGGATGCTTAATTTTGGTTTGTAATTATATTGAATTTTGATTTGGAATTGAAATTGGGCAAGATTGGGATCAATTGGGCCAAGATTGAGGCTAATTTGTGGAAATTGGGCCTTTAAGGGCAATTTGGGGCTTTTGGTCAAAATGGGTTAAATTTGTCAAATTGGGTCAATGTGATGGTTCAAAGTTGAAATCAGGAATATTTGGGATGATTTTGAAATTTCTACGAAATTTTGGAATTTTAAAAAATTTTGGGTCATGAGGGGCATTTTGGTAATTTTAGCAAATATGGGGGTATTTTGGGGATTTTAGAATTTTGGTGAATTTTGGTCAACTTAGGTAATGGAGAATGATTTGAGGTGAATTTTGGTCAACTTAGGTAATGGAGAATGATTTGAGATGACTTTTGGACAAATTTGGGTCTTTTGGACAATTTTGGGAATTTTGGCAAAAGTTGGGGTTGTAGGGGTATTTTGGTAATTTGGTGATTTTGGGCTAGGATGGGCAAGTAAGTCATGAAGCCATGTAAAATCAATAGGAGCCATATGAGGGCTCATTTTGGATGCTCAATATGCTGGTCTTAACATTGTTAGCCAAGGTTAGGGGTTTGGATCCATCCGTATGAGCTCTCCAAAAGGAGTTAGGAGACCAAATCAAAGGGTCTTAGGGTTTGGGGGGCGTGAGAAAGTGTAGTATGTGCAAGCTAGCTTAACCAAGACCAGACCACCAAGGCTTAATTCTAATGCTTGACCATCCTATGGAAAGTTTCCTTGAGCTTCACCATATTGACCCCATCTACTAAGTGTTAGAGGTTATGACCAATATGTGAAACTTCAAGTTGAGCAGAAAAGAGTGTAGAATCTCTAATTGTGAGGGTTCATTTTCTATTCCTTTAGGAATAGTCAACAGGGAAGTCCTATGGCTAGACCCTAGGCTACTAAGTAGGAAAAGCTAGACTTCAAACAAAAGTAAGGTCAACAATCACATTCAAGATGAAAACTAGGAAACTAAAATATATATATACATTAGGAATGCGTTAGCCCAAATCTCAAAGAGATCCAACGACACAAAAGAAAAGAAGTATAATGAATGAGGGCCCACTAACGGAACACCAAAGAACCCATTTACTTAACCAAAATGCAACCCACTAAGCCAAGGCTAGTAGTTGACTAGATGCAAATCACCTCAAATAAGGACTAAGGCAAATCGAGCCAAGAAAAAGCATCAACCTACTTGTCGTCGCAACTCTACTCAAGGAAAGAGTTCAATGTCACTAACAGTCTCATGGACCACCCAAATATTCCTAATCAAGGGCCAAGTGTTGGCAATAACATAGCCCACAAACATCTTGAAGAACCCCCTTTTCAAGAATTGAGTTATCTATCAGATTATGGTGATTCATCCTCTACTCAATAGTCTAGTCTTAGTCTGCTGAAAGAAGCTCTTAATCTAAGGACATAAGGTTGATGGTTAGGCTGGCAACGTCATGCCAATGAAAGAAGACCGATAGACATAAAGTTTAATAAGATCAACTGACCTTCTATGCCAAGTCAGCATAGTAGGATGAGCAAGCCTTACCAAATGAAGCTTAACAAGCTCGATTGATCGAGGCAGAAATGTAGACAGAAGGTAGCTGAGTCACAGGTTGATATACATAATATACATATAAAATCTTGTAACACCTTGATTAAAGCAAAGACAAACATGTAGCCTCTCATATATCTATCCCATTTTATATAAATAGGGAGACCATTTTTTGAGAAATGTCAAATTAATAAGATTTATTACTGCTCATTACTATGCACCTTTCTCTCTCTCTCCCGCTCTCTTCTCTCTCTATTGTTTTATGTTCTAACACTTGAGATGTAATTCACGGACAAATCAAGATCCAACATAGATAAACAAATTTCATAATTTAGGTGTAAGAAACATAAAATCATAAGAATTATATAGATTTTATCACTCATTCTTATTTTTATTTTATGCAAGATACATCTCATTCTGACCTAAGAAAAATTTCTCCCTATTTTTTTCACAATATAAACAAATTATAAAAAAGGGAAAGTTATAACCTAAGTAGCAAGACTGAATCTCTTCATATGAAGGATATGATCAAGCTCCAAACATGAAATCAACGCACCACTCCCACTAGATGGCAATCGGGTGCTAGCAACTTCTTGAATCTGAAGCGGTTGATGAGCACTAACAGCTTCTTTCTTTGCCTTTTCAACCAAGAAGCCTTGATCCAAAGAAGGATGTTGAGTCGACGGGACAACACCAGAGCAGCTGCTCTACCTCTACTATCCATCTGATCTTGCCTCAATTGAGAAGCGTAGAGCAAATCAGACTACCATACTTGGTCCACCTACACGTTTATTTTCTTCCCTTTGATGACAAAAGTCTCTTCCTCTTGCCCTCTGGACGTGGTCGCCCCTTTGACATCCCAAATACCATATGAAGTGCCTTTCTGTCATGGAGCTCAACATAACTGTTTGACAATTTCTTCGTAATAGAGATTGGAAGCCTATCAGCTCAGACAAATAATGCGGAGCAAATCCAACATTTCAAAAGAGCCCCATCATGAGAACATAATTAAGGAAGTTCAATTATTAAAGCTCTGCTTATGAAATAAATGATATATATTTTAAAACTTAATCCTTTTATTCTTATGTAAGCATCACTTTCAAGATAAAAATTGGAAAACTAAAATATATATATTAGGAACGCATTAGCACAAATCTCAATGAAATCCAATGACACAGAAAAAAAGGAAGTAAACTGAAGGAGGGCCCAATAACGAAAGTCCAAAGGACCCACTTTCTTAACCAAATGCAACCCGTGAAACCAAGGCTAGTGGTTGATTGGATGTAGACCAGCTGACATAAGGACAAAGGTTAATCAAGTCAAGAAAAAACATCACCTGCTTATAGTTGCAACCCTACTGAAAAGAGTTCAGTATCATCAACAGTCTCATGGACAATCCTGAGAATCCTCATCAAGGGCCAAGAATTGGCAATAACATAGCCCATAAACATTCTTAAGGACCCCCTTGTCAAGGAATGAGTTATCTATCAGGTTATGGTGATTCATCATTTACTCGATAGCCTAGTCTGGTTCTGTTGAGATAAGCTCCTCATCCAAGGATATAGGGTTGATAGTCAAGCTAGCTCAGTCGATGGCAACATCTGGCCAAACAAAGAAGACCTACAAACCTAAATTTAGATAAGATCAATCGATCAGCTATGCCAACTCAGCATAGCCTACTGAGCAAGCCTTACCAAACCAAATTCTATCAAGCTTAATTGACCGAGGCAGAAACCTAGACAGGAGGTAGCTGAGTCATAGGTTCCCATACATAATATACGTATAAAATCTTGAAACACCCCAATTAAAGCAGCGACAAACATGTAGCTCCACATATTCAAGAAATGACAAATCAATAAAATTTAATACTACTAATTACTATGCACCTTTCTCTCTCTTTCC
>NW_018226737.1:320100-340596 GCF_001263595.1 Phalaenopsis equestris | reverse complement strand
CCTTTCTCTCTCTTTCCCTCTCTCTGTCTCTCTCTCTCATTTGACATTCTAAGACTTGAGGTGTGATTCACAGATAAATCAGGATCCAACATAGATAAATAAATTTCATAATATAGGTGTATGATACCTAAAATCATAAGAATTATATGGCTTTTATAACTCATTCTTATTTTTATGTTATATAGGATACATCTCATGTTGGCCTAAAAAAAGTTCTCCTCTTTTTTTCCAACAAGAAAAACAAATTATAAATGAAAATACATATTTGTTCAATATTTTAATTAATATTTTTGAAATCAATTCAACTAAATTTTTCATTCGTTAGAAAAGTTGTCCGTTGATAATTTCATTGCTACTATGAATCGAGCATTTGTTCAGTCATTGAGGTCGTAGGACCACGTCCATACCCATTCACTCGACTATTATTTCTTGGAAATAAAATTTCTTGGTGTTATTCATTATTTATTGTGCCAGTGGAGTCGTCTCTTTCCATGTCTCTCCCTGAAATAGACATTTAGCTCTTCTTTAACATAAAAATATATAGGGATACATTACCTTTTTTATATATAAAAAAAAAATCATTGCTAGTACACGCTTTGCTTAAAAAATATATAAGCACTTGATTAATGGCACAACAATCAAAATAATATATAATTTTTATTCGTTAGATTATCATCAAGATAATTTATGTAACTAAATTAAAAGGTAATTTAGTATACACATACTGAAAAAATATATGAATTTTCTAAAAAAAAATTATATAATGGTATAAGCTAAATAATAATATATTATTTAATATTTAAGGAATTTATTAATTTTAAACCATTTTACGTTTAAAGTTTTAATATTGTTTGGATTTATACGAACACGAGCTAATAGATTTAATATAAAAATGATAATTGTAATTATAAAAAAGCTTTTTATGTGTGTGTTAAACTTTTTCGAGTTTTTCTCCTTTAAAATTTTAGAAGAGCCGAGGGCAAAACATGTCCTAGAAATTAAGTAACACACGCACAACAAAAAAAAGGCCCTTTGTTTATTTTCGTAGGGATTAAATGATTTAAATTAATTTATAAATGAAGAGTTGTGAATTAATGGTATCATATATATATATATATATATATATATAGAAAAACATTCGAGAGATCCGTTCCAAAATTCGTAAGAATAAATGTAGATTTTTTGCACTGATATGACCATCTGATTATCTCGACAATAACATTAACATTGTAAATATTAACTAATAAAACCATTATGAATATTATGTTATAATACTAAAATGAATAGTATCCTTTTCATTCAATAGATTTAAATACTCATAAAGCCATGATTAACTAGGAGATTCAAAATATAACATTAATCCACCATTAATTCATTCATTCAATCTTTCTTTAGATAATGTCACATAAATCAATGCATTAAAGCATAATATATGAGAAGTATTCGGTCGAATTTAGAACTAAGAAGCTCCTATTTAGAAAATCAAAGAAATGAAAAATAAACACCAATAAGAAATAAAATCATAACTCTAATTAATATGAAATTCATAATCATAATGCGTTCAAAATTAAGGAAATAAAAATAAGATGTACAAGAATATTGATGGTACGAATGACGGATCATGCGATTCTGGAACTGGCAGGCGCCAGGCTGAGATGAAGGTCTACTCCATACGAGCTGTCAGAGCCGGCAGCGTTGGTCGGAGCAGGGAATCGGCCCAGCGAAACCGGTCCGGACCGGATTCGTGGCAGCGTGTTCGGAGCGGGCGGGAAGGCTCTGCTATGGGTGAGTTGGAAGGACGGACGAGAGAAGTAAAAATAGGCGGTGGCCGGCGGGGATGCTGCGGCGGGTTTGTGGGCCGGTAGGAGAGGCTGCGGGGTTGTGAAGGAAGAGGGGATTGGATTGGCGCGCGTGTAGAGAGATGAAGCGGCGGCATGATGAAGCTGGGCGCGCTTTTGCTGTTCGCGCTCCTTCTTGTGGGCGTTCTGGTGGCCGCCGAGAGCTTGGGAGTTGGTGAACTCACGGAAGCAGTATTGGCACTCGAATTTTCGTCCCTCGGATGCGGCGAGTGAGGCCGTGGAGGTGGAGAAGGACGAATCGGATATCGGGGAGGGATCGACGGATGCTTGGAGGGCAAAGCCGAAGAGTTTCAGAGTTGTGTTGCAGGGTTTGTGGCACTGGATCTTTGACATTTTTTTTTCTCTTCTTTCGTGGTTCTTCTCTATGGAGCGACAAGGATGGGACGAGGAGAAAGAGAGGTTTGCTTCATGAGGTTTATGGAAGGAAGTTCATGTATATATCTAAATATGAGAGTCTTTAATTAAATTCACCTTAATTAAGTTTCCAAGAAAAATGATTTTCCCTTAATTAAGTTTTCCAGAGAAGTAACAAAATCTTTCCAAAAAAAGAATTGAAATATTCCCTTAATTAAATATTTCATTTAATTAATTGGATTTCAAATCATTTTCTTTCTTCAGTCTCCAACAAAAGAAATCTCATTTCCGCAGATCCGCCGAAGGAAATCCACCAAAAGAAAATATTTCGCGGCTCCAGTAAAGAAAAGAAAATCATATTCCAATTACCCCGCTTCGCTTTCCTTCCAAAATTTCTTCTGCTTTGAAATTTTTTTTTCGGCGTCCTGGAATAGCTCCGCTGCACCGCAAAATTTGAAGAATATTCCAAATTTACTTCTCCGCAGTTTTCTCCGCTCGCTCCAGCGAAGGAAATAAAAAATTCTTTATGTTTCTGCTCCGCCTCTTGCAAAGGAAATTTAGCACCAGCCAAAGAAAAATTCGAAAATCCTTCCGAATTTTCTTCTTCGCAACCTTTCCTCCGCTCAACCCGCAAAGGAATGAAATATTTCCTTCCAATTTCTCCTAATTCAGAATTGCCTCCACAACAAACAGACAACAATGGAAATTGATTCTCCTTCTCTAGTAAACAGACAGGAATGGAAATCGCGAAAGAAATTCCTCCGCTTCCGCCTCGATCATGCCTCCAATTCCTCCTTCCGCTCGAACTCGCAGAGTCCTGATTCGTGATTCCTTTCTGTCGCCGAAATAGAAGCACGAACGTCCCTCCCACGACGCGAACTCTTCCTTTTGGCTCTTGCGGGAACAATGCGTCTGCGAACTCGGCCCTGTAGCAGCGATCCTCCGCTCCTTCCCGCGCCGGACAACTCTCCAGCAACCTTCTGCACCGATGCCTTCCGCACCGAAGCCTTCCGCACCACGAAGCTCTCTGCCGCGATCCTTCTGTTCACAAACCCATGCGATCCGCTTGTTCGCAGACCGGAAAGGAGACAAGCAATCTTTTGCGCCTCCCGATCTTCTCGCAAGCCGCAATTCGCCGAACACCTGGAATTCTTGATATCTAGCTGCCAAATTTTCTTCAAATCTTCTTTCTTCCTGCACCGCCGAAAATTTTCTTCCCATCGAGTCTAGCTCTGATACCACTTGTTAAGAAATTAGGGCGAAGAAAAACAAGAATCGATACAAATCCAGAAGAACAAAATCCAGAAGAACACACAAATCCAGAAGAACACACAAATATTTACGAGGTTCAGCAAAGATGTCTACATCCTCGGGAGCATATCGGCGACCTCCTTTTCAATATTCAGAAAAGAGTACAGAATACAAAATTCAGAATCTCAGAGACTCAGAGACTCACCTAGGGTTACAAACATAACATATATATAACCCTATAGTACAATATGTAATTACTTAAATTACCCATGTACTAGACCGCGGGGTGTTGCCCCTGCACCGCCAACCTACATAATAAAACTCTCCCGATTGGACACATTCTTCCGCTCCACTCCACTCGTGGGCTCCGCTTCGTTTCAACATCTGTCCCTATATGGTATATGAGTCATACCAATATATATTTGGTGATGGAAAAATGAATTATTGCTTTGCACTAAGTGTAATTTATCAGGAGTTGATGGCATGGATGTCAAGAGATGAGAGATTAGGGTAATGTGGACTATAACATGTTGTATAGTAATTTGGTGTGTTTCAGACCGTCATTCAAATGTCAAGTCATCGAACATAAGAATTATTTTTATGACATTATAACTTTAAAATAATCATTTTCTTCAATTTGTATCTTCCTCTTAGACTTTTTAATGTAAAAACAAAATAAAATTAGGTCTGAAGGATCAAATCGATGTTTCATTTTACTCTAATTGGTCAAATAGAGGACAAATAAAAAAAGTAAAAAAAATACATGTGATAGGTCCTATACAGCAACTAATGCATTATGCATGAAGCTGTCGACCATACAACTGATTGCACTTGGCTTTGGTCGGCATACTGCATACAAGTGGCCAGAAGAGAGAATGACGCAATTGCCCCCAATACTCGCCTTAATACGACCGGCAACGGATGCTTTTCGATCCTGTTGACGCCAATATATAATTGTACATTTATTTTAAAAAGTTCATGTTTATGTTTACTCCTTTATTTATGCCCAAATACTGGTTTTACAGAATGGAGTTAATTTACATAAAATTAATGGGAAGTGATTGTAGATTTTTGTTGGACTTATTCAAGACCTAATTAATTTTTCAGCAATTATTCCAAACATTCGACCTTATAAACTTAAATTTATTATCAACCTTCTGCTCATTAGATTTGATAACTGCAAATTTTTGTTAAGAAATAAGACTAATTTTCATTTCGGTTTGCTGGTTTTTCTCTGGGATCAGAAAAGATCTGGAAAAAATTATCTTCTTTAAAGATTTTCATCATCTATGGCCATCTTACCTTCTCAATGTAATCACGACTTTAATATGCCACACACAATGATTGATTTGATGATACTCATTTGAGAAATTGATTTTCTTATGTCTACGACCGTCATGTTGCCTTCGGAGAGCCTCATAGGATGATTTTAATGACTTACCAACACAATTTGAAGATAAGTAAACAATCATAAGGAATACATTCTTGGCCCTTCTATCAGTATTATATCAATGTTTGATGTGTTATATAATATAGCGATCATGCTATTTGTTATAGTTCAAATTTGATCGGTCAAACCTAGCTTGTTAAACATTGATGATGTCACCCAATGCTTCTAGAAAAGGCTAGGAAAATGGGTTTTGTTAGGTCAAAAAAATCAAGGAAATATAAAAAAAAAATAGCAATTCATTTCATGGGGTCAGAGCTCAATCAAATGGTGGGCGCATACTATTGAATACTAATGAATCGAGCATTGAGTACAACACCCAGTGAAGTAATGAACTTAAAGGTTTAACATAAATGTGAATAAATATTTTTGATTGATGGGAATATTATATAGCGATTAAAAGTGGTTTAAGGTAAAGTGAATTTTGGAAAGATCTTTTTTCATCGGTGGATGTAATCTCCTTTAAAATATCATTGATTTTGGTCATTCTAAGTGTCTAATTGTATCTGTAGTTTAAAAAGGTGTAATAATGGACATATAGAATGTGCATGCATTTATTCAAAATTGTAAGAACAAGGAATAGAGTAAAGAAGTTATTTGTGACATTTAAGTACAAATTTTGTTGTGTAGAGCTAAAGGAAGATTGTCTCTATCTAAGATAATAATATACATAACAAAAAAAAAAAAGTGGGGGGCTAAGAGAGCAACTCCATATAAATTAAAGGGTGTGTTGAGGAGAATGTAATAAGTGAAAAAAAGTTTTAAAATGTTGAAGAGATGAAATTGTTATAACATCTCATGAATGGTGTGACAAGTTACTAAGGTTGGAATCAATGTCCTATCACCCAAAAACCACAAAATATAATCACAATTACTTCAAATTAATATCAAAATTTTATGGGAATCTTGCATTATAGCTTTCTTTCTATAAAAAAGTATTTCTTGCATTATGTTGGTTTTATTTTTCAATTGAGTTGATATGAAACCATACTGGTTCAAAGATTTAATTGTTTAAATAATAAAACACGACATCAAAAGTAATATATCATATTAAAAGATTGAAATACCACTTTATGATGGGTTCAATTATTTAAATAATAAAATTTTGAATATTTTCAAGGTTTACGATTAAAACCAACAAATATTTGCCCTGTTCAGTTTGAAGATTCGATAGTATTTAGATAAATATGGGATTCCAACATCCTATAAGAGTAAACTCTATAATTAGTTACATCTTAATCAATATGATTCACTTAATATTACTTTTGATTATGGTTACAGTCTTATCTACCAGAATTTTTGAAGTTTAGTTTCCATAATTGATTATTGGAACTATCAAAAGGAAAATTCTCATATGTAGACATTTTATTTATAAAGTTCAAAGGAAGAAAAGTAGGAGACTATGAAGATACCAAGAAGACTCGATGACTTCTCAACTATCTTATTTTTTGACTTTAATTATTTGAAAGAGATTTATTTGATATTTCAATTGAGATTTTAGTAGAAACTTTGGACTTAGATCACACAATTTTTGGTCATGAAAGATACTGAAATGTGAGGGTGTATGTCGTAACTAGACAAACAACATTGAAAATTTAAGACTAAAGTGAGGTTTATTGGAAGATGAGAAACCTCGAGGATCCTAGTCTAAAGAAAAAAAAGCACAAAAAATAAAAAAATGCAATGGATTTACAACCCCAATTGGATAGGGTTGCAATCTAAATCATCTAACCATAGTAAAACCTTGCATTGTGGTCTCAATAAATGCAAAATAGAATAAACTATTATTTATTAAGAGGAATTGATCATACAACTTGATTATTAAATCAAGCATCCCAAATATGAATTGTATCCATACTGTCATAAAACTAATGCTAACATATTTTTATAAATAAAATTTAAAATTTTAAAGCCCATCACACTCAAATATTTTTTTTAAGTCTTAATCTCAAGCGAATATAGCACTGTGTATAAGTATGCAAGTCATTAATAATAAATCTTTAGAAGATTTGATCCAAAGATCAAATGATATGTGATACCACTTCCAAGTGCACTCACACTCTAGGGGCTCACGCAAGTGTATTGTTTGTATCAGTAATATCAATTTTTTAAGTTTAAAATGTCGATCCCAAAGGTAATGAGAGAATTAGACTTAAGAGAAGTTCTAGTTTACTAGGTTTAGTTCTTAGCCAGGAATTTAGATTAGGGGTAAAGCTCTACAAATTAATACTACGTTATTGCAATTAGTTTTAAAGGCTTAATCCTACCAAAATCTTACTTATTATGATTGGATTGGTGATTATCAAGCTATAGAGTTACCTTCTCTTATAATTATATAAGTGGAGTATAGAAAATGTAATGTGTCAATTGTGAATGTAGCTAGTGATAAATAGGAGCAACTCTCTTCTTTATCCTATTTTGAGTGCACAAAAAAGTTTGGTTAAATTGGCTTTAATTCCTTAAATCCCAACTTGAATCCATCAATAACTATTTCCCTAACATTTGCATCTCCCTACAAATTACTAGCACCATACCCTAAAGAATGTGAATAATCTAGTTGTTCTACAATAGCTCTCCCGAGTCATTATGGATCACAACACGTTTTAACAATTTACTTGGTTAGAATGAAAGAGAACTACTCATAAAGCATGAAGAACACATCATAAAGTGTCATTGGAAATAATAAAATATACTAAATAATTGCGTTTGCATAAATACAATAAAAAATGTACATAATACTTAGCTTTCTCTCCCTTACAAAGCTCTGAGAATACTCCCCCAAAGTTCTCTTGCTCCCTTGCTGCTCTTCTGAATACTCTCCTCACAATACAACTCAAATTTTCTCCAAATCCCTCACAAATACTCTCTCTACTTATTCTTAGAGCCAACTTATAGCCCTCTATTCATTCCCTCCAAAAGGCTTTAAAACATCTCCTCATTAAGCCCTCCAGCCATTTGAATAACTCTTCAGATCTTCTACACGAACAACTGAAAATTGTCTCACGCAGTTGCTGGCACTTAGGCGACAAGGGGTTGGCGGCTAGGCATCAGTCTCTCTATTGGATAGGATCAATATGGGCGCTTAATCTCTTATGAGCTCCTTCGCTCCAAGTCTCCAACATTTTACTTCTTGTCTCTTTTACTTTATTCCACTTCTAATACAAATTATTCCTGCTAGAAAAACATAAAATACATTTCTTTAAAGTGTAATTCAATCTAAAGGAATTTATGCATTCTTTTCTACTTGTCAATTTGTAAATACATAACTTACTTTATAAGGTGGGGATTATAAAATGATAGGTTAACCCATTCCATGCAATGAGTGAGGGCCTGAAGACAAGGAATAGACACAATAAGATACGTTTAATGCTTAAAGTAATCTTTTTAGGGTAAGTCCTAAATCACAGAGATGTTTCTAGTCAATTTTAATTAATGTCAATTTTGTTATTTTAAATGCATGTTGTTTTTAAGGTGTCAAAGTAATGATTTATTTATTTATTTTCAGTTTATGTTATGAGTTATTGATTTTGAAAATTTTATGTTATAATGGTATTAGTTTGGTTAAAAAATTTAGTCCTTAATGAGTCTAATGATAATCTAGGGAAAAAATCAGACAAAATATCGAATAAAATTGGTCAAACCTATCAAAAATTGATAATAAAAACCCTAATGATGACAGAGGGTACCAACCCTAGGGCTACATTAAACTCGTAATTCCAAAAATACCATCAGAACATCGTTGATGGTTTGATTAAGGTTCAACCTTTTCTTTATATTTTTCTACCATTGATAGTTTTGATGCCAGTAGTTGACCAATTGAGACAACACCCTAGCTCTATAAAAAAAAACATGCATTACTATGGCTGCCTAGTTTCATTACAGTAGCCCTATAAAATAAATTAGCACATCCTAAGCTCACTATGATAGCCTAAAAACTTGTAAAGGATACTACAATAGTCTGGACTAACATACCACAAAAGTTTAGTATATAAGGAGAATATTGTTAATTCTCTCATCCTAAGCAAATGTCGAATGAGCAAAGAAAAAAAATCAACACACAATCAAAATAGGATGAACTCACCCGACTTAATCCTAATACTAGGCTTAAAGTCTTATGACATTTAAAAGGTAAATTATGAGATAAGGGGGAAAATGATGACCAAACCCAGTCATGATCCTATGGTTCTATCGTCTCGAGTCATTGTGGTCTTTGATATACTTTGTAAGAAAAAGTAATTAGCCCAATATGCTCGAAAGAACTTTGTCAGCTAGCAATCATGGGTTGTGTCGTCGAAGAGATTTTTATAAATTTTGGATGAATTATTTGTTCAGGTTTTAAGTTTTATTGGTTTGTTCTTTGAGGGTTCACTTTAACTTTTAATGTCTTTCAAATTTTAATATTTTTTTATTTTTATTCTATTTCATTTTTATTTAATTTTTTAATTGTCTTTAATTTTTTTTATTCTTAATAGAGTTGTCTTTTAATTTTTTTATTTTATTTTTAATATTATTTTCAATCAATTTGAAATTCATAATAAATTCGAACAACCTACAAGGCCATGAAAGTTTATAGGGGTGTTTGAAATTAGAATATAAACAACCTCTATAGTTTTTAAGTCATCTTTAGTTCACTTAGAAATTTTAGAAATTATAGTATTTAATTAGTGATTTAATATTATAAATAATTAAAATTTCGATGAATATTTTAGGTGACTTCGGTTATCTTAGATGTAGGCAGCTGTCGACCCTCTTGTAAAGTATTTTTTACCTGAATGAAATAAGAACCCAACTTAATATAAACCTTATTTAATTTTTTTGTATTTAAATAGGGGAACTTGTTGGTCAACATAAAAAATGGGTTTTCACAGAATAAAATGGATGTCATAAATTCCTTAGTTTATTTAATTTAGGACCATCAGCTCGAGTTACTAGTAAGTAGTGTGTCTACCCTTCAGGATAGATGTTTTGTTTGCAGTATTAAGCTCGTTTATTTAAACTACCGAGGATACGAGATCGGCCTGTTCTTATATTTTCAAATTTTAAAATATTATTTTTTCCCAATTTACATATATATAAATTAAATTAAATCGGGCATCGGGATATTTCATTTCGGCGATCGACAATTTCTAATTTGGCGACCGATACTGACTTCATTCAGAAGCTATTACTAGATAAAGATTGATAAGTCTAATATGATTGAATTTCTTTCACTACATGTTAGATGCCACCACAATAATAACCCAATAAAGCTGAAAAATATGCCAAAATTAAGATATTTGAATTGAATCAACAACTTCAATAATATGTTATCAGTACATGAGAAGGGATTCCGATGTTACACAAATACACAACGGTTCCGCTTCAATCATTTAGCAAAATAACTTCAATAACACCTTCATAATATCAAAATAACATTGGTAAATAGTTCCAGTAACACCAGTTGAAGGACCACACAAATACACCACAGTTTCACTTCAATCACCACGCAAAACAACTCAAATAACACAAAAATAATATAGGTGAACATGTCAATAATACACCCGGAGGACCATGCAAATTCACTGTAATTTCTCTTAAATCACATAGCAAAAAAACTCTAAAGACAACACTTAAATAATATAGGTGAACAATGACAATAACACCGCTTGGAGGACCACGCAGATACACCGCGGTTCTGCTTCAATCAACCCACGATAATACTGTAATAAAACAAGTGAACAGTTCCAATAGCACACGTCTGAAGGACCATGCAAATTTATCGCAGTTCCACTTCAATCACCCTACCAAACATCTCCAATAATGCCTTAATATTACCAAAATAACATCAGTGAGCAGTGTCAATACCACAGCCCAGAGGGCCCTGCAAATATACCGTGATTATGCTTCAATCACCTTGCAAATCAGCTCTAATAATACCTTAATATATTGAAATAACATCGGTGAACAATTTCAATATGACCGTCCGGAGGATCCCTCAGATATAATTGGTTTTGCTTCAATCACCCCACAATACAACTCTAATAACACCTTAATAATATCAAAATAACATCGGATAACAGTGCCAATACCACCTCTTGAGGACCCTGCAAATAGGTTCTACTTCAATCACCATGCAAAACGACTCTAATAACACCTTAATATTACCAAAATAACATCAGTAAATAGTGCCAATACCACAGCCTAGAGGACCCGCAAATACACCATGGTTTTGCTACAATCACCCAGCAAAACTACTTC
This sequence comes from Phalaenopsis equestris, assembly GCF_001263595.1. Lineage (NCBI taxonomy): Eukaryota > Viridiplantae > Streptophyta > Magnoliopsida > Asparagales > Orchidaceae > Phalaenopsis > Phalaenopsis equestris. The sequence goes on along the minus strand of NW_018226737.1, from coordinate 329,448 downwards.
AATAACACCTTAATGATACCTAAATGACATTGGTGAATACCTTCAATACGACCGCTCGGAGGACCACACAAATACACCATGGTTCCGCTTCAATCACCCCACAAAACAACTCCAATAACACCTTAATAATATTGAAATAAAATCAGTGAACGGTGTCAATTCCACCTCCCAAAGGACCCATAAATACACCATGGTTCCACTTCAATCAACCAGCAAAACAAATCTAATGACACCTTAATATTATTGAATTAACATCGGCGAACAGTGACAATACCACTACCTGAAGCACTATGCAAATACACCGCAGTTCCGCTTCAATCACACTACAGAACAACTCAAGTAACACATAAATAAAACTAAAATAATGCAGGTGAATGGTGCCAATAATACCACCTGGAGGACCATGCAAATTCACCATGGTTCCACTCAATCACACCACAAAACAACTCCATTAATACCAAAATCACAACAAAGAAGGGTAAAACACAAAAGTCTTTTTTGAAAGAAAAGCTAAGCATCTTCTAATCCCTAAAGTGCTTGGTGCTCCTTTTGTTGGTGAATTGTAATCTCTATGACTCGCATTGTTTTAGATCAATATAATAGGAGGGGTATTGTTTGATTTATCATTGCAATGGAAGTATTATTTACTCAAGTTATTATTTTTTCAGCTTTTGATAAATGAATTATTGAAAAGGACATATTTATATGATGTAATTGGAGCATGAGAGTGTTTTCATTGGTGTTATTGGAGTTTTACTGGTGATTATAGGCATTGTATTGGAGCATTTGTCATGCTTTGAGTTATATTATATAGCTATCGAGAAGTTATTGAAGATGACCAACAAACCACAGCACTTAAAGCAGTTAAATTTCTAAAAATCATTGATATAGTTAGAGGAAATTTAAAGGAGTATAGTCTATGTTTTACCCATCACATACAGACATACATCAAAGATTATTTCTGCTATAAATTTTGGCATTTCTGTTTGTCGGTCTAATTTATCGCTCCAATCACCTCTATCTACTTGTACTAATGTTTCCAAATATTTACAAGTGAGCACACCACAATCAATGTCATTGATTTGCATTGGAATGTCTTTGGCCATGATAATTGACCATTTGTTCAGATCACTCTTGAAAGCTCTCCCGACATCCTTCACATAATATTTAATTTGCAAAGTTTAATTTTGAATTAAATTGTTCATGTAGAGACAATGCCAAAATTGATTGAAGAATGAATGAGCTTGTGTTGGTGAGCTTACAATGCTACGAGTGATCGTCAAATGCATTTTGTTCGGTAATGAGTCATATAATCTCCATTTATGATCATTCACTTCCCCAACTAGTAGTTTCTGTTGTTATTTATCAATTATAGGAATGAAAATTATCTGTATATTTTTATTGTTTCCTTCCTAATGCGTTCAACAAACACAGTAATGTTTTTATTTCCATATGACTGCATAAAAAGGCAAGATTAGTGAAATGTTGTTATCATGGTGGAAGTGGCTAAGTTTACTATCATTTACTCGGAGTTGAATATTTACCCAATGCATGGGAGATACATAAAGGTGGGGCCAATAAAATGTTGGTGATTTATTCTTCTTTATTTTTAGTATCATTGAAAAATAATATACATGCTCATTTGAAAACTATTCATTATTCAATATTTCATTAAAGCTTAATTGACTTATTAAAATATGTTCTTTATCAATTAGAATATCATCCTTACATTTGAAACACATAATTTTTGAGACATTTAAATACAAAAGTAATGCAAAACACAAAAAATTAAAATTTACTCGCTTAGCAGTGTATTTGGTACAACATAGATCGATTACTTCCTGAATGTAAAGTGGTATTTGTTCTTTAGTAGGAAAATCAATAACTAGGGGTGATGGACAAACCTATGAAACAAAGTACTCTTTGTATATAATGACAACATAAAAGTTATGAGACATAATCAAAAAGACTTTTAATTAATGCCTTTAGAGGGTAGTCATCATCTATAGGTACAAGTTCTCAGGTTGTGTCATATTGATCTTCCTCTTTATTTAAAGATGTAATTACATCATTTATTGTCTGATCTATTGTATAAGTATCTTCAACTTCTGTTATTTATTGGTCCTCAATTTTATCAGTTTGTACTTGTAATTGGTCATCCCCAGTGGCTAAAGTATCTTCAACTATTATTATTTGATGTTGTTCTGCTTTCACAGTTGTACATTTGGTGGGCCACAAACAATGTCAGAAGAATCTAAACCTAATGTTATTATTGGTTGTGGTAGAATTGTTTCATCCCTTATTATTTGTCCCGATTTAATATGTACAGGTGATTTTATTATCTTTTTTGATTGTTCAATTTGTGCAAGTAAATCCTCTAACAAACATTTGGGATGTTGCTCCACATCCTTTATTGTTTTTCTTCTCCACAACTGAAAAGCAGTATATGCGGAACTTAATTGCCTCTTTCTTCTATTTTTTCTAGCCTTAACACTTCGAATTAAACTGTCAAGTGAGGATTCTACTATTTCTTTTTTTGTAGATTTCCCCTTTGGTTTATTTATTTTAATTGTTAATTTAGTAACCTCAGTAATAAGGATTGTCACTGTGTTCTATTAGAAAAGCGGATTGTCACCGTGTTCTCTAAATTAGAAAAATGAAAATTTATTTATTTCTGAAATTCAAAAAAAATTTCTTGATTTTTAAGTATTTGGATTATTTATTGTAATCCATTATTAAAGTTTGTAGATGTTGGTGGAGGCTTGCTTTCACTGAGAACTAGGGGATTGACCTCATATGAATCAGTTGATTGTGACGCGGAGTGTGTTTCATGGTGTGGGATGAGCTTGATTGGACTAGATGGTCCTTCAACTGGAGGGGCGAGCAATTGGTGTTCGTCATCTTTCAACTCCAACAAAAATCATAAACCTACAATAAATTTCATAAAAACAATGTTACACTCAAATAACACCACCATAACACCCAAATAACAAAACAATAACACCTAAATAATACCCAATATAACGCATAAATAACATGACAGTTATACAAGAGTACGACACCAATACACCTCAATAAAACAAAAATAATACCGTAATAACACCAGAGAAATGCAAGAATAATATCAAAATAACACAACAATAAAACCTAAAAATATAAATCTCTTAGAAAAAACTAAATAACACAACAATAACACATAAATAATAATATAATAACAACTACTTCACAAAAGAATAACACCAGAATAATGACAGAAAAACACCACAAAAATACCATATATGAATGATGAGATAAAGAACTTAAATGAATAAGAATAATATAGGAAATAATACAGCTCTTATAAGCAAATACAACATGAATATTACAGCTATAATTTTTCAAAAAGGAAAAGTGTATCTAATGAGATAAATGACTTAAATAAAGCTTTGATGAATCTGTGTTGCCTTCCAGCTCACATTAGATCAGACACAATGCAAACAAGATTGCTATGGAGTTATTTTAGTATTTTTTTTGGCATTATCATGGTATTATTGTGGTGTTACCTTGGGTATTATTTAGCTGAAACCATGATGTTATTGAATGCAAAAACACGCACAAATCAAATTATTTGGATGTCTTCCGCTGGCTCTTAGCCACTTCTGTGTCCTTCTTAGCGTCTTTGGCTTCTTTCTTCTTACGCACTTTCGTTGCTATCTTCTCCAATACTTCAATTACCAACTTCCTGGGATCTTCCAACTCCATCTTCTTAGCCTCTTTATTTGTCGTTTTCTCTTCCATTGTTAGCTTGCTTCAAAAGGAAAAAGAATTACATGAGTTCGCACCATAAACCCTAACCCTTCAATCAAAGTTTCTACCACATTAAACCTTAAGATCAAAAGACTTACATGGGAGTAAAGAGGGACTTAAACTAGCCGCAATGCAAACTCTAGCTCACATAATGCTACAATGGAAACCTTAGCATATGGCGAACAATAAAATTGGAGAATGAAGAGACAAAGCAGCTCTTTTTTTCTTTTCATAGCAGTGACTCTGATAGTCGAGTCGGCGTGAAAGCTTAGTTTTCGAAACATTCAGGCTGGCTCGGCCAGGCCAGGTGTAAATTTTTTTTGATTTTTTCATGTTTTTAAAGATGAACCCGATCAAATATTACTGAGCTGTGTCCGCACTTTGTATAAAAAATATTTTCCTTCATTTTAGCCACCGTTATGCCACTCGCTCCCTGTCGCCTGCAAGCTGACGTCGTTCCCCACTATCTCCCGTCATCGCTCGCCATCTCTATTTCTTCCGGCTCCGTCTCCTTCCTGCGCTATTTCTGGCTCTCGGATATTATTTATCGTCCTTCAACTCCTTTCTCCATCTTATACGCATTAGGTCGATTCAGAGAACATCGAGCCTCACGTGTCCAACCCTCCTCTCTCCTTAATTTGCAGCAATCAGGTGATTTAAGTTTTAAGTTTTGTTTGCTTCGTGCATTATTTCCAAAGCAAAACTCCTTATTTGTCTTTTACCTCCGGCTTTATGCCTTATATTTATATATATTTTTATGTCGATCTGCATTGATTTGGGCTTTTTTCTTCAGCGAAAGATTTGGGCAAACATTTGGCAAGTTTCGAAGCTTATCCTTCATCAAATCTGAAATTTCCTATGGAAAGCAATGATCAAACGTATTTCGACAACTATTAAGATTAGGATTATAGAAAGTTATGAGGCATGCAACAAATTTGATAAAATTTTAACATGGATGATAAATTTACGATTAGTTGTTAAATTTTTGCGGATGAATCAAATCAAACGGATAATGAAAAATATTGTATTAAGAGATATTAATAATTATTTATAACACATCTTCCATTGGTGAGATGATAAAGATAATTGAGAGCCTGTGACTTGCATAAATATGAAATGCCAGATTTGATGAATAATCAATCACCTTAAATAAAATCAGCCCAAATGATTTAAATATTCATGAAGATGATATATACATTTTATATTAATTCAAATCGCATAAATAAGACTAAGGTTTTCATTAAAGCATCATGTGTGACAATTCATTGCAATCTAAATGCAATTTTACTCCGGTCATAAATCTCTCTTATTATGAGTTTGTATGTAAGTCAATAAAAAATGCTAACTACAAAAATTTAATTTTAATTAATACATATAAGCTGGTTAGAAACATTGGTGAGGCTTAATTTAACTTGATTAATTGATGTATTCTCATTATCAGGCACTAGTTGTGTGACATCCCGAACTCTCACTCATTAAGGTATTGTCCGCTTTGGGCAAATGGCCTCACTATTCTGTCTTAGGAACTCACCTATTCTAAGAGTGCTCTAAGATAAGCACATTTAACTTTAGAGTTTCTATTGAAATTTTACCGTTACATCGAAAGGCACCTCGATAATTTAAGAGTTTGGCTTCATTCTACTTAAGGGGTTTTACAGTCTCCCCCAATCAAGTAGTTGGCGTCTTCATCAGTTTTCTTACCCAGAATCAACCAACAGTCAAATAAAACTCTAAATATGACCCCTACAAATTCAAGGGGTGTCTCCCACAATGTAGTACTTTATCCCATCTTGAGTTCAAGAGGTAACTCCCTTAGCGTAGTAATTTATTTTGTATGACACTTAGTTCCAATCTTCTGGTTAGTGTAATGCTCTGATATCATTTGTGGGAGCTCGAACCCTTACCCATCATGGTATTATTTGTTTTGGTCAAATGATCTCATAGTTTTGCCCCATTTGTGTAACTTCTTAAGATGTCACCCATTCTAAGAGTGCTCCATATTGGAGTTTCTATTGAAATTCTAGCATTACATCAGAAGTTGTCTCGATATTTAAGAGTTCAACTTCATTCTATTTAAGAGGTTTCACAGGTTGTTGTTGCACCTCAACATTTTCTTTAGTAGTTTGTTAATTAGTTTCATCAAATAAAACATATATTTTTTTCACATTCATAATCATGAATGGATTCTATGGTGGAATTATGCAGAGATCCGAATAACTGTATGCCGACTAAAACACTAGCTTTGTTGTTTTGACATTAAATAGTGAATATATTTTTCATGGCAGCAAATTTTATTATAAATTCTAGCACAACTAATATTTTATGATATTTTCATTGGAGAGGAAAGTCATAAAAATCTAAGTATCATTTATTGTGTTTACAAAAATGAGCTCTAGTCAATCTTCCGTGACTGCGGGTGTTTTTGTAAAGCTCAAGTTTATCATGGACACAAATTACAATGTGTTATATATACAACTCAAAATGGGCACAACAAAGAAAGAAGGTTTTATAATTGCTAGCAAAACTGAAAAAAGGGTGATTGCAATTGTTTCCAATGGATCGATGAAGAGGAACCAACAATGAATCATCTTATGTCTTCTACAATAGCAAGATGATATGGTTAGAAAACCTGACTTTCCGGTTAGAAAGAACTTTCAGGTCATCTTATTTCATTTGAAGATGTTGATTGAAATTATCATGTAGCTGTTATATATTTTAGATTTGTGTAAGTAATGTGTAGAAATATATATGTCTTATCTTATTAATGTGTATTTGTCACTATCAAAGCGTTTGCGAACTTTGTTTTTGAGAAAGTTATCTTTGTTTGCATATGTATTTGATATTGCAATCAATATTGTATCGTCAAAATTTTCTCTCTTATCTTGTGTCAAAAGAATTGTTAGCAGCCCACCACTTCTCACCTGATGTTTATTTGCTTCATCTGAATAAGTTAGAATGTTTACATCACATATTATCATTTAACAAATTATAGTCATTCAATCCATTTAATTGAGATTGAATTGTTATTTTGTACTGTTAACTTTGAAATTGAGAAATATGTAACAATGCTACTTTCCAGCTCTTTGTTTGTAAAAAATAATACAATCACTAGCAGCTAAGGAGCCTATGATTGAATCAGAAAACCCTGCAGTGTAAGATACTACTTCCTTACTTCTGAAATCCATATCTTATTCTTAAAAATAGGTATGAATTATAACAAGAATTATAGACATTAACTTGTTGCTTGAAAGAGCACAAAGAATGATATAGGAGGCCTAGGATGTAATTCTCACTTCCGTGTAATCAATCAAGTAAAATGCGTTATTAGCCACTTGGACAAACACAATTTTGGATGGAAATATCCACAACATCCCATTTATATTTTTGCAGTCAATAAGAATTGTACTGCTAGTGCAAAAACCCAATAAAGCTAAATAAATGAGTATGATCTGCCACATATATCTTTACCTTCTTTGTCTGTGCAGCAATTTAAAATTTTGTATAACTTGAAGAAACAAAGCCGTCAATAATGAGGCCACAAAATAAAGGACCAAAATATGACAACAAAATAGAAATATAGAAAAATTTAATGTGCGTAAATTGTATATATATATAGTACGTGTATCATAGCCCGTTGATAGAGCAGCCTCTTTGAAGGTAGTAAGTTTACTCAGGTCACGGGTTCAAATCACCCCGTGTGTAGGGTGTGATACTCAAATATTTAGCACACTTAGGGATGGAGACGAGCCCCAGTCATTCCTTTTATTAATATATATATATAGAGAGAGAGAGTATAGAACTCCTTTACTTGGAAAACGCATGTAAAGAACATTCAATTCTTATAATATTAATTATGTAACACCTAAACTTTAAAAACTAGTAAACAGGTTATTCAATACTTATGTATTTACGTGCATAACACTTGATATTTGAAATTTATATGTATATTATTCAATTCTTATGTATATATATAGCTTTATTCAATTCTAAGTATTTATGCTCTTAACACTTATGGTTAAATATAAAACTACATATTTTCAAATTTTCAAAGTTTAGGTGCTTTACATGTATTCAAGATGGCGGAAGAATCCTCTACAGCGTCCACCACCAGACACTGTAAGTTGCATCACTCACACGAGACAAATTTGTTCCATATTCATGAACGAGTTCACAAAAGATGGAAATGTACAGAGCCATAAAACAAAATATTATACTACTAAAGAATGGTGACAATGTTAAACTTCAAGTCAGAGAAAGCATAGAACTAGGAAAAAGAAATAAGAAATAAACAAATAAAGGAGAAATCTGTAAAGTGGAAAGACTGATCCAAGCTCAGATATCAAAATTCTTTATTCTTGATAAAATTAACCATACACACACAAATCCTATACAGATACGAGCTTTATATAGAGATGGGAAGGCAATGAGATATGTGCAGGTTTCGTTAGAGAGTTCAGATAGGCACCATCTTGCTTTCCTGACATGTAACAGTTATTACCGCTATTAGGTAGTGTTGAAATATAAACCTGGTTTTATTTGTTTAAATAAAGCTTAATTTCTAGAAGCTTATTCTAGAATATGTGGTAGGCATGAAATTATTGTGTAGTAGGTGTGGTAGGTGTGGTAGGTGTGGTAGATGTTGAATTATTGTGTGGTAGGTGTAGAATTATTTGTAACTATTAGATTGGAATTGTGGTGGCACAATCCTAGCCATTAATTTAGGAGGTGCCACTAGTATAAATAGGGGTGGAGTCTTTGAGTTTGTATCAAGCCAAGTAAAGGTGATAAATAAGAGTGAAGCTTCTTCCATAAGTTGTGTTTTTAGACTTTGTCATTTCCTAAAAGCTTTTCCATTCCAGCAAAGTGGTATCAGAGCCTAAAGGTTCCATTACAGAGCAATGACAAACGGTGACATGGTTTCGTTCCAAGTCCCGATGCTTAAGGAAAGCATCTACGACAATTGGAGCATCAAGATGAAAGCACTCCTTGGAGCGCATGACGTTTGGGAGGTTGTGGAGAAAGGCAACGATGAGCCAAGTGATGAGTCTACTCTATCCACAACACAAAAGGATAGCTTGCGAGACTTGCGAAAGAGAGACAAAAAGGCTCTCTTCCTCATCTATCAAGCTTTAGTGAAGATGGTTTTGAGAAGATTTCAAGTGCTAATTCAGCCAAACTAGCATGGAAGAAGCTCGAGGTTTCGTATAAGGGAGAAGAGAAGGTTAAATAAGGGAGTTCGTATAAGGGAGAAGAGAAGGTTAAAAAGGTACGACTTCAAACTTTAAGAAGTCAGTTTGATGTTTTGCACATGAAAGAAGGCGAGTTGGTCTCCAATTACTTTTCTAGAGTCATTACCATTTCCAATCAACTAAAAAGAAATGGTGAGAAGTTAGAAGATATGGCAGTCATGGAAAAGATTCTTCGATCATTAGATTCAAAATTTGATAGTATCACAACCATTATCGAAGAGACGAAGGACTTACAAGTCATGACGATAGAGCAACTTCTGGGTTCATTGCAAGCCCATGAAGAAAAGAAGAAGATGAATGAAGAGATTGTCGA
>NW_018226737.1:318339-318766 GCF_001263595.1 Phalaenopsis equestris | reverse complement strand
ATACCCGACGAGAAAAGAAGTAAGCTGGATGACAAGAGCGAGAAGTTCATTTTCATTGGTTACGACAACAACTCGAAAGGCTACAAGTTATACAATCCAAATACAGGGAAAACAACCATCAACAGAGATGTCATATTCGATGAAGGCGAAGAATGAGACTGGGGACTACATGCTGAGGACTACAACTTTTTTCCATACTTTCAAGAAGAAGACGTAGAGCAGCCAACGATTGAGGAAGCAAGAGAAGAGACTACTACTCCACAAACAACATTGACTATAAGTAATCAAAGCGACTCATCGCATCAACTTCAAGAAAAAATTCAATTGAAAGTGTACCACGCTTCAGAAGATTAGAAGATCTTTATGAGGTAACTATGAATCAAGATAATCTTACTCTTTTTTGTCTCTTTGCCGACTGTGAACCCAT
>NW_018226737.1:275351-317712 GCF_001263595.1 Phalaenopsis equestris | reverse complement strand
TGTCGATGACTTGATCTTCACAGGAAACAATCCAAGCATGTTTGAAAAGTTCAAAGAAGCGATGACAAAGGAGTTCGAAATGACAGATATTGGGCTTATGACATGCTACCTTGGCATTGAAGTCAAGCAAACGGAAGATGGGATCTTCATCTCTCAAGAAGGTTATGCAAGGGAGATATTGAAGAAAATTCAAGATGGAGAATAGTCAACCTATAAAAACCCCTATAGAATGTGGAGTCAAGCTATCACAGTTTGATGAGGGAAAAAGAATTGCTCCAACGTTTTTCAAGAGTTTGGTTGGAAGTTTGCGCTACTTAACATGCACAAGACCTGATATTCTTTATGATGTTGGACTTGTCAGTCGCTACATGGAGACTCCGACTGTTACCCACCTGAAGACTGCTAAAAGAATTATGCGCTATATCAAAGGTACAATTGATTTTGGCTTATTTTACTCATCATCCAATAATTTCAAGCTTGTAGGATATAGCGACAGTGATGTGATTGGGCTGGAGATATGGATGATAGAAAGAGCACTACAGGGTTCGTGTTCTTCATAGGAGACACTGCTTTCACTTGGATGTCAAAGAAACAACCAATTGTCACTCTTTCTACTTGCGAAGCAGAGTACGTGGCTGCAACCTCATGTGTTTGTCATGCAATTTGGCTTCGAAATCTATTAAAGGAGTTAAGTTTACCACAAGAAGAGACGATTAAGATTTGTATTGATAACAAGTCTGCAATCGCGCTAGCAAAAAATCTCGTTTTCCACGATAGAAGCAAGCACATTGATATGCGTTATCACTACATCAGAGAATGCATCGAAAGAAGGGAGATACAAGTGCAGTACGTGAAGTCTCAAGACCAAGTTGCAGATATTTTTACCAAGCCACTGAAGAGTGAAGACTTTATTAAAATGAGAAGTTTGTTTGGAGTCACAAAATCAAGTTTAAGAGGGGGTGTTGAAATATAAACTTGGTTTTATTTGTTTAAATAAATCTTAATTTCTAGAAGTTTATTCTAGAAAATGTGGTAGGTATGAAATTATTGTGTAGTAGGTGTGGTAGGTGTGGTAGGTGTTGAATTATTGTGTGGTAGGTGTGGAATTATTTGTAACCATTGGATTGTAATTGTGGTGGCACAATCTTAGCCATTAATTTAGGAGGTGCCACTAGTATAAATAGGGGTGAAGTCTTTGAGTTTGTATCAAGCCAAGTAAAGGTGATAAATTTGTGTGAAGCTTCTTCCATAAGTTGTGTTTTTAGTCTTTGTCATTTCCTAAAAGCTTTTCCATTCCAACAGGTAGAAGGTTAATTATTAGCCATTATCATCACTGCTTCCTATTCTCCAACCGGAATTTCATCACGAAGCAGAAGAAGAGGAAAACTTAGAGAGCCATAACAAGAGCAGCAAGCAAATCGATTGCTTTAAAATTGAAATGCTTGTAAATAGAAACAACCACTCACACCGGAGGCAAACTCAACATTACAACTGAATGAGCATTGCTTTTGCTACCACACCTATTCCACTTTAAATATAAATGTACTACTTATAAAGGACTCTAAAATTACATTTTCAAAAAAATTGCAAATCTCACTTAACAATATTGAAATTTGAAATGCATATTTCATATGTGTATCCCTTTACATATAATGCATTTCATCTAATTTAAACAAAAAAGAAATGATCCATGCAGATGTGTTATGTAAAGTGTTCAAAAAATAATTTTAAAATAAAAATTTATGTACGCTCCTCATCATCACGTAATCCTCACCAGTATAATTTCTCTCAGTGTACTAGAAGCGTTGTCTTTAAGCCCCTATCAACATATGTAAATTCTGAGACATATAAGGTAGCATCAACATTAGTAAAGTTCTGACTTGATTAACTAATTAGATTTTTGCAAGTGGTTTTGTGATGCCCCAAAGATTTACAACGACCACGTTTGTTAGTCATTATACTCTTTTTGCTTGGACTCTCCATAAAACATTTTTTTCCACTTCCTTTGCCTTTCTTTTAGATCTTGTTATATTAGATACATGCATATAAAAATCGTCGATCGATGCAATTTATTCACTCTTTCTCAGGGCAGTGGAAATCACACTATCATAAGCCATCCTATATCTAAATTTATATTGATAATATCAATAATCAACCAGTATATGACATATGACTTGAGTTTGAAAAAAAAAGGAGAAATATCTGATCATATGAAAATGTTCATCCACATACGTATGCCATGATACTGCATCTTTGTTGCCAATAAAATATGCAATATATGAGAGTCCACTCATTTGTCAATATCCACAACTGCACTTTTTCTATTAGATATCACCTTTATATTTCTTAATGTCCATCGACTTTGGCCTTGTATGTTGTTGAAGGTCTAATGATAAACCTTATCTTTCTTGTAGTTAACCCTCTTATATACTCATCATTTGCAAATACTAATTCAGTTATTCATTTGCTTGATTTAAGATTTCTTTTAGCTCTTTTCTGCATTAGCATGCATCTAATCATGTCCACTAAATCTACAAAAGGTTTCTCCATAGCTTTTCAAATCCATGACTTGAAGAAATCCGATATGTTGCTTGTATAGGTTTGATTTTTAATTTTAGGCTTGAAAAATTTTACAAGACAGGAATGAAGTTGTGGTCTAATTTTAAAAATCTCATTGATTTTTTCTTTGAATTTTGATCTCATGTACACATTTGCCACGCTGCGATGAGATCCCAAGATATGTTGGCTCCTCTTCCTTCCACCCATGAATCTACCACGTGACACTTCCATCTCTAATGTCATTCCTCAACAAGTAGTTGCTAATAAGAAATCTCCATGTAGAGCCCTTATACGGATTGCTTTCATCCAATTGACTTCTCGAATGCACCTTTATTTTTCTTCGCTCTGTGAGAAAGCATGAAAAGCTTTCTCTCACAGCGAAGAACCAGAACAATATCGTGTCAGCAACATGGGAACATGCCAGTTCTCTAAAATTGGAACAGTCTTCCAGTTGGACCGGGGTTGGGGCAGCTCAACACTGGTTTGTTGCAAATCCAGTTCTTGCTCCCACCCTATCATAACCATGTCGGATTCCAGGTTAGACTAGTCCGACTAGCCAGTCCAGTCAGGTTTTCAAAACCAAGATATTATTTAAGAAAAAATAACATAAATAATTCTTATTACATATCATTGATGTTAAAGTTATTTAATTATTTTATTGATGAATTTTAAGAAATTTTATTTTTATTTAATTAAAACTAGAGATGAAGTTTTTGATATGTTTAAAAGTATTAATTAGAAGTAAAAAATAAATTAAATTAGAAAATTAATATTTTAAGATCAGATAAAAGTTGAGAGTATTCTCACTTTTTTTTAATAAATTTTTTAAAGAAAATAGTATTATACATCAAATTATGCCTCTGCATTCACCACAAATTAATGGAATAGCTTAATGAAAAAATTGAATGCTAATTGATATGGTAAATATAATGTTAGTATCCTTAATTTTAACAAATAAACTATGGCAAAAAGCTTTATTAACAACTTATTTTATCTCAAATCAAATAATTTACAAGGATTCTAATAAAACATCTTATGAATTTTTAAAAAATAGAAAACTTAATTAAATGTATTTTACAGTTTTAAGTTTGTTTAACTAAAATGTCCATTAATTCAAGAATGTAAAAAACGAAAATTAGAATCTAAACTTCTTAAATGTGTATTCATAGGATATTATCTAAAAATTATACACATAGATTTCTTATTATTAAATTAGATAATAACAATATTTATAATAATATAATTATGAAATCTTGAGATTCTTAAATTAACATATATGTGTATCGTACGAAAATGAGAAAACTACATTAAAAACTCATGCAGAGCCCTTGTGTGGATTGCTTTCATTCAATTGGCTTCTCGAATGTACTGTTATTTTCCCCCTCTCCGTGAGACAGCACAAAAAACTTTCTCCCACGGTGAATAATCGGAACAATATCATGTCGGTGACATGGGAACCTACTGGTTCCCTAAAATTGGGAATGGTTTTCCAGTTGGACAGGAGTTTTGAGCAGTTCAACGCTGGTTTATTGTAAATCCGGTTCTTGTTCCCACCCATATCAGAATTGTAAGAACCAAATTTTTGTCTTACCTTTCTTTTCCTCTTTGAAATTTTTTATTCCTTGCCTTTTTCCTCTACTTGCAATCATTCCTTTATGGTTGTGGATTTCCCGAGTCGTAACTTTCCTTTTCTCTTTGCCCCTTCTTCTTGTTGCATTCTCGTTTTGATGAGCATCAGTGTTCTATAAAAGCAGAGGTAAGGCTCCAATTGATCTCATCCCCCCCTCTCTCTCTCTATAAAAGCAGAGGTAAGGCTCCAATTGATCTCATCCCCCCCTCTCTCTCTATCTCTCTCTCTCTCTTCCTTCTTCTAATCTCCCTCTTTTATCTCTCTCGATTTTGCTCAAAACCTTCTCCTTTGATTGAATTTGTGCAATACATTCACTTTGGAGCTAAACAGGAAGGCAATAGTAGAATTACAACATATAAGGACCTGAAGCTCCCATGTTCCTTCTCCTTCTGTTCGCTCCTATCTACAACCACTGAGGAAGGTAACCCTTACCTTTCTTCCCTTCCTCTAAATTGCTCACGCACCGCAGTTTCTCTAATCCCATGAATCCATCTCCCAATCATTAACCCGAGATTTAAGGCAAAATAGAGGAGAAACAGGATTTGAAATTGTAGAGTTTAAAGCACTTTTTTTTTATTAAAATTAAATAGGCTCACAATTTCTCCCTTTAAAAATATATAATAGCAATAATAAATTAACAGCTATAATAGTAGTAATAATGCACATTGATTATGTTATACCTAAAATAAATTTAATTGTAAAATTAATTATTTGTTTTTTTTTCTAATTGGTGTAGGATACCAGTCGAACCGTCAAACTTATAGAATTGTCACGTTATCGCCACAAGATAAGTAACTTATGTTTATTGGAGGATGAATGTGCCATTCCTAGTTAGAGTAGTTATTCTTTATTAGTAGTAGAATATCACATCTAGTGTTTATGTTTTGTCAGTCAAATCATTGCTACTTCAATTATGATGTATGACTTATTATAGACCACTTTATTGTTAATAATGAAATTTTCTACCACCTTAATTTATTGCTGAATATTTAATTTAATCATGCAGTTTGATGTTTTCTTTTTCTATACCTGTATGATTTTGCATATCACAAGCCAACATGAAATATTATAACTTTAACATATTTTACCTATAGAAATAATTTGATGTGCTTGTGTGTGATGGCGTGTAAGTCGGTAGAACCCTTTTGGTTTTGGGCTAACCGGGTCAACGGGCCCACAAAGTGGCGACTCTACATGAAATCTCTTGGTCTTTTGGTTAGTATTTGACCTTTCTAGTTTCAGAGTGTCTGTTAAAACCAATTATATCAATATAAATGAAAACATATTAATAAAAAACTTAATAAAAAATGTTTGCATGTTTTCATACAGAATGCATAAATGATTTCTACCCTTTTATTGGTTTTACAGGGTTACATATGCATGTAGTGCTTTTTTCTTACTTGTTGTTTATGTTGTATGCCCAATTTTATTTTTCGTTTATGCTTTAATATAGAATTGTTATTTACTGAGTTTTTCATACTCATTCTTAATATTTTAACATTACAGGTTCTATTTAGCCGCCAGTAGAACCGTCTCAACTAGAATAAGTTTTTCAGTTCTAGTTTATCAGTTTTGATATTTTTTCATAGTATTTGTTTTAGCTATTTATTCTCTTTGTTGAGTCTGCACAGTTGTTCTTTGTTGTTTTATATGCTTTGATTCAACTAAATTTCTATTTTCAGTCTAAGTTGTATCATTAAACTTTTAGAAATTAATTATAAAAAAAATTCATTAAAATTTATATTTTAGTTTTATTTGCAATGAAGTCTTTCATTAAAAATATAAAATGTTTAAAATCATTTTCTCATGTCCTTTGTTGCCCGGTGCACCGCTGCTATTATCTTCAAAAACCTGAGTGGAGCTAGGTTTAAGCCCAACCAAACGGTCCCTGAATCCATCCCTACATTCTCACTTCGCCTGTGTTTTAAGCCGCCGACCCGTCCTCCGTCGGCCAGTTGCTTCGCTGTTGATCTGTGATGCTATCCGTAAGCATACTGCAGAGGCATCCTGCTATAGTTCGTCTTCCTTGAAGCAGAGTAACATTGGAGATGAGGAAAAGGAGGAGAGGTAATTGGATTGGGAGAACTGTAGACGATGAAGTAGCAGCTTTCTTCCTCCTTTGCTCCCATACTTTAAGTTTTCCCTTTGTTTTCCTCCTCACTCTACAGTTAGAGGGGTCTCCAAGCAGCATCTTGATGAAACTACTTGTGAAGCTCCACCATTTTTCCCTCGCCCTCCCTTTTTCTTCTCGCCATTCCTTGCCTCTATTTTCCCAGTATCCTTGGAACTTAACTCCGAAGCTTTAGAATTTAGCCTTAGTTTCCCCCCTAAGGAAATGGTTAACTCCCTGTGTAGTCCCATCCACTACCCTTTTAATCTGTCTCCCGTTCTCCACTTTTGTCTGTCTTCTTCGCTCATTCCTTTACCTTCCCTCACGCCACGTTTTCTACATCGTCATCTTGGGTTTGCATGCCATTTTCTCTTGGATTCCGACTTGTGGAACTCCGAAGAGTCCGAGATTGATCACAATTTCTCAGGATCTCCCTCCGAAACCGCTTTCATTCCCATCATCAGCCGTGTTAGCTATCCAGCACTTAAAATTAATACTGGAAATCCCTTCGATAAGAAGCATTCCTTTAGAAAATGGGGTCACAAAGATAATTCCATGAAAAGAATTACGTCAGCTCTTTCAAACCAAGGATGGGATCTAAACTTCCATTCTTCCTTAGTCATCGACCTGGATTCTTGGTATTTTACCCGCATGCTAAATGATTTGTACGATGAGAGCTTGGATGCTGCCCTCGTGTATTACTTGTTCAGGATTTTGCATAGGTCCGTTTACAAATTAAAGCAAAAGCTGCATACCTACTGCCTGATGGTCCACATAGCTGTCTCAGGTAATATGAACCATGTTGCCATGAAACTTCTCCGCGGTATTGTTAGAAGTACTGAAAAATTTGAAGATGGCCTTAATTTTATCTTCCTTGCATTGTGGCAGACGAGGAAAAATGCAGTCGAGTTGGAAACTGCATATAGTATGCTTGTTATTTGTTTTGCAGAGCAGGGCATGTTGGATATAGCTCTTAAATTAATAGTAAGGATGGAGATGTTTGGTTTCTATCCAAGCAATGGTGTCTATATTGCTGTTGGTTTCTTGGTAAAGTCACAGTTTACGGATAAATTTGAATCTGCTAGGGATTTATTTGTGCAAATGCAAAGCTTAGGAGGTCCATTGATTGGATTAACTCTAAGCTTATTTATTCGGGAATTTTGTGCTTCTGGTTGCTTGGAGTCTGCTTGCAAGTTACTCTACGACATTCCAACTTTTGGTGGTATGGCTGATAGTGTTACATACACAATTGTGATAGATGCATTTTGTAAAAGAGGCTTTTTGAAAGAGGCAACTTCATTGCTGTTTAAGATGGCTCAAATGGGTTTATTATTAGATTCTACTTTAGTTGCTTCTCTTGTTCACGGTTATTGTAAGATTGGTAGGTTGGAAGCTGCATTTTTTCTGTTAAATATTTCTGCTTGTCTTCCTGACTCTTTCGTGTATAATAGTTTTATTTACACATGGTGTCAAAATGGTGATGTTGAAAATGCTCATGCACTATTGAACACAATGATTGATTTAGATGTAGCTCCTGATTCTATCAATTATACTACTGTGATAAATGGCTATTGTAGACTACGCCAGATAAATCATGCTATGAAAACTTATGGACAAATGATTAAAAGAGGTATTGAACCAACTATTGTTACTTATGCAGTTTTGGTTGACGGTCATTGCAAGAATGATGATATTCAAGGGGCGGAGAATGTCTTTAATGCACTGGAAAGAGATGGGTTTAAGGCTGATGTAACTACTTATAATACTTTGATCAATGTGTATAGCAAGAAGGGACATATGCACAAAGCATATGAACTAGTGGATTTGATGAGGAAGGCTGGGATTTTTCCAGATTCTGTGACATACAATATGATTATGCATGGACTTATAAAGAGAGGATTTGCTATTAAAACAATCTTCAATGAACTTATCAGAAGAGGGTATTCTCCTGATAAGATGTATTCATCAGATAAGTTTACTTGTACAAATATTATTCATGGCTATTCTAAAGAAGGAAGGTTAGGAGAAGCTTATCTTATATGGTGTAGTATGAGCAAAAGAGGGATGGCACCTGATGTTGTCACTTGCAGTGCTTTGTTGAATGGGTTCTGTAAAATGCATCGTATGCAGGATGCTGATGTTCTATTTCAGAAGATGTTGGATGCTGGTTTGGTGCCTGACTTAATCTTGTACAATACCCTCGTACGTGGATTTTGTAGTGTTGGTGACATCAGTAAAGCTTGCCAAATACTAGTCATGATGAGGGCTAGTGGTATTTTTCCTAATGATACTACACACTGTGCTCTAATTATCGGGTTTGAGAAAAATGGCATAGAGAATGCCCAAGAAAGTGTAACAATGTTAATGCAACAGATGTTTTCAATGGAATGACATTATTTTGTGACTAACATGTGAGTATATCTTCACAAACATATTTGATAGAAACAGTTCTCTATTTACTTTTTGATTTTTCAAATAGCTTTCATATCATCAGTTTGTAGATTTCAAATCCCAGCTGGTGATCAAAAGAATGATAACTTGGATCTGGAGATTTTGCAGCATGTTAAGTGCCTTGTTAAGGAGATATAACAAGGTCAAACTAGGTTTGTTTATGATCATTTTGCACTCCAATATTTATAAACTATAAATATTTGTGTTTGCATCAATAATGCAAAATCAATTTGTTCAACAGTATTTGTGATATTTTGGCTGAATTATGCATTAGTAGAGTTGCATCCTGACTCAATTTTTTTTGCTTTTATTGATAGTAACGAGATCTATAAGTTATGCCAATATTTTATCTGTATGGGATACAGAAATGTAAATGATCTATGGCTTATACCACTTATTGTGTTGTGAAATATTTGTAGTGTTAGAGAGAGATTTTGGGGTCTCTACATTGAACAAAATTCTAGCCCACATATAGGTAAGTTTATTATAACTTTAGGCAAGAAGTTTTTGTGGAGAATTCGAGAATGGGAAAAATCACGAGGCTTACACCACATGAAATATTTTTATGGAACATTTGAAAATGTGTTAATACATTATAGTGTACATGAATTGTGAAAGATATCTCCCACAGTAGTAGTTGGTTTCATGAGGTAACAAATTATCATTAAGGCAATGGTCAGTTGTATGCTTAGTTGGAAATTAGATGATCGAAAAGATGGGTGTTGAACATCTAGGGCTAATGGATGTTGGACATTAGTAGTTAGTTGACTTAGGGCATTGATTGATGAGGAATATTGAAATTTAGGGGCATATATGTTAATAATGTAAAATAGCACGTGTTTTGTTAAATAACTTGTGTTAACCCATACTGTAACAGGGCACGCCCCACGCTATTAGTATATCAAGGCATGTGTAGTCAAAATGATGTGCACTATACATTATATTGTACACGAATTGTGAAAGGTATCTCCCACAATGATAATTGGTTCATGAGGTATCAAATTATCACTAAGCCAATGGTCAGTGGTATGCTTAGTTGGACATTAGATGATCTGAAAGATGGGTGTTGGATATCGATGGCTAATGGATGGTAGACATTAGTAGTTGGTTGACATAGGGCAATGATTGATGAGGAATATTGAAGAACAGACGTATATATGTTAATAATGTAAAATAGCACGTGCTTCATCAAATAACATGTGTTATAGTCCATCCTGTAATAGGGCACACCCGACGCTATTAGTGTATTAAAGCATGTGTAGTCAAAATAATGTGCACTATACGTGTTTTTTATGCATGGTGGTTTATAATGTACTGCTGTTATAACACGCTATTTAATTTCTCCAATTTAGTTTTTTTAAAAAGCTGTTATATTTAATAATTTATAGTATTATTATTATTTTCCCTTTAACTAGGGTTTAAGTTTGTGTCACACATTTGTAATCTTATCACTTTGAAATGATCTCTCATGCACGTTATAGACACTCATTGTGAGGGGGGTGAGTTTAGGATTCTCCTACTATAGCGAGTCTCGAGCTACCAGGTGAGCATAAATAGGAGAATTGTAAGTGCAACTACGGAACGATGGACTATGGAACTATGATGGAGTTGCTAAGAAATTCAAATGCGCAAGAAGGAAATTGTTATCTTCATCTTCAGAGAATGAACTCTGATGTTCTCATTGAACACAAGCATTTGTTCTAAAAAATAACACAAAGTTCTTCCCTTTTGAATATGATCCTCTCTTGAACTGATGATAAGAGCTTCTATTCATTTTTGATTTGTTATTGAGTCAAACATAATCCTTGTCTGAGTCATTAGAATCCTCTCAAACATGTCTTTCGTCTTCTTCGATAGAATCCGTGACCCAATCTTCTTTTATCTTTGCCTAACATTTTATGTAATAATTTTTTTGCTCTTTTTTCTTTTCTTTCTATAATTTTATCGCAAGATTTCCTTCTCTTAATTTATATCAGTTTTTTGTTTTTTCCCCTTTATTTTTCATTTAATTTGGTTCAATCTTGTTACATTTTATTAATGTGCAAAACTATGATCTTATTATTTGAGGATATTGTTAAGCTACATTGTACCACATTTCTATTTATTAATTATCAGAAAAAGAAGAATGTCGGATTTATATCAAACTTATAGAAAAGTACTACGTGAAATTATGTTGCCATGCATTCAAAATTGATCTCAACTATGTCAAATGTAATTCATATGAAAAAGATATGAAGGGAGGAATTACTTGTCGTAAATAACACTTGGTTTAATGCTTTAAAATGCAGATTAGCTACCCTTAAAATGTCAAGGTGAAATCAGAATAGTTTGAACATGAAGTTGAAAGAGCAAATTAATGAAATGCTACATGATGTTATGTATGAAGAAGGTGATTTTGATATGATGGATGATGGTATTTCAGTCCTAGGACAATTATGGAGTCATCATAAGTCAAATCAAATACTTTTGAGTCAAATTCAATAATTACTTCTATGCTTAAAGAACCAAAATGTTAAATGATGCTTGGATACATTTTAAACTCCAAATGTATTTAACATTATGTTGAAAAAAATAGTAAAATTTAAAAATAAATGTATGAGGCTAGGAAGTGGCTGGGGAAAGAGCAATTTATTTATAAAAGGCTATTATCACTTGACTTCTATTATTATTTGATTATATGATGGGGTAATATTTAAATCATTAATAAAACTAGCTAATTCTAGGGTTGCGCTACCTTTTTGAACTTGAAACACTTTTTTATCCACAGTAAATAAGATTGAAGAAAATGCTCACTTTTGAAGACTTTGTGCTGGACTTATTCATAGGAAACAAAAGCTGTGAAAGATCAAACCATCTTTTAAACATATTTTTAGAGTCTATGATGTATGCAGTCAATGTAGGTGGCCTTCACTGGAAGGCCCTCAGACAACATAAAGCAAAGCATTGTTGTGTTAAAAAAAATGAGACAGTTGTTTGGATCAAAGAAGCAACAACATAAAGCATGATCAAAATTTTAAAATCATTGAAAGAAGATGGGAATTGTAGCTCTATCGACTCTTGCATGTAGCCTCCTATTTCTGAAATCTCGATCAATTTTTTAGTAACTCAAGATTAAAAATGACAAGTAGCTGATGGCTTACCTGGATCCATAAGATGATGTGAAGGATTTTTGTGATTCCTTTAGTCAGAGGACAAAGGATACTTGGTACTATGTAATATGATTTTAAAATATTAATTTTAATTTGTGTATAATATTAATTTTGCTTACATGCATGCATTAGATGATGTGAATGATTTTTTTGGATTCCTTTACTTAGGGGACAAAGGATTACTTGGATACTTTGCAATATGATTTTAAAATATTAATTTTAATTTGTGTATAATAATAATTTTATATTAAATAATGGTAAAAGTTTTATAATGCTAATCAAATGGTGGCTATCAGATGTTCAAGGAACTTAATGTTTGCAAAGTTTTGCTATTAAAGTGCTTTCTTTCTTCAAATTGTTCTAGATATAAATTAAGATTTTAAATTGCGTAATTGTGTATTGAGGCATTTTTCATTTATGAGGCGAGGCGTAAGCCTTAAGGCGGATGTAGGGTAAAAATAATATTTTAGCATAATAATTTATAGATATTATAAAGAAAGATATATTTACTTCCTAACATAATAAAATATCACGGATTGTAATTATATGAAATAAAAAAAATATGTAAGCCATAAAATATTATGTAACAGCTTACACAAATAATAATGTAAATATTAATCGATCAAACTAACATAAAACATGAAACAAAAGTAACATAAGATATTATCTTAAGAGTGTAAGAGATAAGATGAGTTTAGCATAATAAACTTTTTTTACTTTTATTATCCAGCATCATAATATTTATACATCTAAATATGAATATAATATATAATAAAAAATTCTCCTTTCTCTCATCACTAACCAGGTTTTCATTGGAGTCATCATCATATTTTATAGTTTTCTCCATTGTTTTTACTTCAGTTGAGGCTAAATTTTTCCATTACTTTCTCTTCTTCAACCCTGTCATCTTCCTCTTTCCTTCCAAATAATAAAGGATATGCATAATATATTTTCTTAATTAACTTTTAAGATAATACCAAACTCTTAAATTTTTATAAATACATTTCCTTTTATTCTATTGTTGTTTAGTTTTGGATGTGGTAGCCTTATTCTCATCCTCATAATAAAAATAAATTTAATGTTCAGTTTTTCTTGTTGTAACTCATATAGTGTGATCCCATTGTCATCATGTACAAACCACCCATAATCTGATGACATATCTTCACATATTAAAGGATCTTCGTCATCCTTTAAACCTTTCTCTTCAAACTTATATCCTTTAATATCTTATTGTACATGATGTATAGCAAAAAAATCATCATTAAGTTTATTAGATATTTTTTTGTATGAAATTGATTATATATTCTAATTGTGCTCAAACCCAGATAACGAATATGTAAGTCTTAATACTTTAATAGCAAAATATTGTAGCTCTCGAGTACTATCACCAAACTGGATCCACTATTCAACTTGTTTGAAAAAAAAATAATAATTACAAATTTAAAACTTAGTATTTAGCTACTTAATTCTTTTTTTAATAAACATATTAAATATTAAAAACAACTAAATAATATTTTGTAACATTATCTTTTGTTTTTGTTAGGCCAATGAAACTTTAGTTATTCTAGGAGGAACAAGTTGTATATCTGCAGCTGCCCTCTCTGTTGAGTCAACAATCTCAATCTATTCATATAAATGATATAGCCTCAATTTAATCTCAGTGTTGTGGGGCTTATTTTCAGCATATTGAAATTAAGGTTTGAGGATATTTCCAACAACATGCAAATAGAGATGGAGTTGAAGCTCTCATTTATTATCAATGATATCCTAAATCTTTCTATAATTGACCTCTTCACCTCTTAAGTTATGGGTTATTAATTCATTTGTCCAATCAATTAAATTGTAAATTAAACTTCTAGTTGGTTTTTTTTTGTATCCATCATCCTCAGAAATTGAACTATTAGCCTAGTGTTGCTATTGCATATGTTACACCAGAAAAAAATATTTTATTTAAAATATTTCTTTTGAATTCTTTCCTATTAATTTATTTGCCCATGCATTGCTAAGTTAATTATTGGAAGTGAATATTTCGTTCAATGGTTGCCTAACTTTCAAAATATTTAATGGAGTAAAAAAAGCACAAATCTTCATGTAATAGAGCGTAAGAGTTCTTAAAATAATTTTCTCATCAAAGTTAATGCTCAAGAATGATTGTAAATAAATTTATTAATCTACTTTACTTTTTAATGTTGGGTAATTCATAATTTTCTTTAATATCAAGTATATAAAATGTGTAGCACAAGTTGTCTAATATAAACGCTCTCTTCTCTATCATCTTATTCTTAATTTCCCTGTAAGGACCGGAGTTATCTGGCACAATCTGTACCTGCAAATGCTCTTTAATTGCTTCTGTCACTTCATCAAGCCGTCCAAAAATGTATTCTATATCATTCACCTGATTTGATACTTCCACAAAGTTTAAAAAGGCTGTGTCATTTATATTATTTATTATAATGTCAATCAAGCTTCTATTCTTTATATGCTAATCTGACACCAAATTTTCTTAATCTCTTCTATAATTTTCTGTGTATAACTTGACTTCTCATTCAATATTCATGCCTTCAAATCATATATAAATAAGGATTTATGCCTTGAATTAACAGTAATGAAACATATTATATTAAAGTAAGAAGGGGATGTCATCACATTAAATGAAATTGCATTCTCATACAAAAACTCTTTCAATATCTATGCAGACATGTTTGTGTTCCTCTCTAGCATGCTCTGGATATATCTTCTGTGCTATAACTGCTCTCTCTATAACTCCTGTCATCTTCCAACAATCTTTCAATATCTATGCAGCATGTTTGCGTTCCTCTCTATTACTCTTGCTCATATATTGAACTCGGGGATCTGTTATGCATGTAGGCTTTGGTTGTAAAGACGATGAGGAGTTCTTGGCATTGCGCCTACTCCTATAAGTAAGAACAGACAACAACTCTATCATAAAACTATGCTGTGCAAGATGCTTAGACATCGTCGAATTTTTAATTTATGATTGGATCTCATCTTTTACTGCATCTAGCACTTAGCATGCGGTGCAACATTATTATCATAGCTGGAGATGATATTCTTTATTCTTGTAATACTTCTTTTAAGTACCTTTTTCATAATAGTTGCATCTAAAATAAACATGTCATATCGTTGCCGACAATTTTGACTTGCACACCATGTCTTCATGTCAGATATTTTTTATTATCCAATGTTGATTTCTCCTTGCTTCTAATCATTTCTTAGAAAACCTGAAAACCTTGTAATAAAATATTTATCTGAAAATTCAAACGAATTAAAGCTCATATAAATTTTAAAAAAAATGAAATATTAAGGTTTAGAGTTGTAGAAGAATATATTTAGTTCTTATGCAACTTGAATAAGACTATTTGTTGAATGGTGATAACAGGTGGCTATGGCAATGCCGGCGGCAGCTAGTTGAGCTGGTGATAATGGAGCTGTAATAGGCGCCGAAGGCAACAGTGGCAGCAACAAGAGCGGTATGTAGAGTCAGCAGAAGCAAAAAGTGGCTGCTGTAGCAAAATGAGCAGTGGCGCTGGTGGTAGCAGGAGCAGATTGTCACGGACAAATAGTCCCACATCGGCTAGGTGTAGGGCCGAAAAGCAGTATTTAAGTCCTGGGCTGCCCACCACCCATAAGGGCTCTTTTGGGAGGTGACAAGTGGTATCAGAGCAGACTACTGCCGGTCCAGTGGGACCCTCGGTGGAGCCGATCCGTGACGAGGGCGTCACGTGATTGGGTGGAGGAGAATGTCACGGACAAATAGTCCCACATCGGCTAGGTGTAGGGCCGAAAAACAGTATTTAAGTCCTGGGCTGCCCACCACCCATAAGGGCTCTTTTGGGAGGTGACAAATGCTGGTGAGTGCAGGAGCTGCAGCGGGGGCAGCGGGAGCAGCAATCGGCTGTTGTAGTGGATAACCAGGTGGTTGTGATAGCGGTGGCGGCTGCAACAGGAGGAGCAAGCAAGAAGCGATCCTCCATGTGTTCCTCCTAGAAGTGATGCATGAATTTTTTTTATCCATCTTCCTTGTTTTAAAATCTTTTGAGACCTGTGTCTCGGAACAATTGTTAGTCTGAGGCTTTGGTAAAAGTATTCTACAATTTTTCTCCATCTTCCAAAATTCACGCGTAAGTTAATTGATGTGTTGAGTTTTGAACCTTAGGGTTTCGAAATCCATTGAGGCGTGGGTTTCAAAATTTTAATTACCTTTTTTTTTTAATCAAAATCTTAATTACGGGTTGCCATAGTAAATTCTTACATGTAATGCTAATGCTTCATTCAAAACCTAGGTTAGATAAAAGGGCAGGTCTCGCATCATCTCTTGATTATCTCTCAATCTCGTCTGTTTTACCCATCTTGCCTTTCAATCCATCATCCACTCTTTTCCCTCTTGCCCTCTTTTCATCTTCTGATCTCTTTCACAATCTCTTCTTTAACTCTTGCCGGTCACTCTCTCACCGTCAATTTCTCTTATATTCTCCCTCTCTTTAAGGGAAAATATTTTCATATGGAATACACACGCAGAGCTGCGTGCGTAATAACCCCTCAATAACCTCCGTTTTGCTGTTATTAGGGGGTTATTAGGAGGTTATTGATATATTAATTTCAATAAAATATAACCTCAATAACCTTTCAATAGCCTTCACATGTTCTATTTCGAGGTTATTCATAAGTTATTATGAGGGTATCGCGGGGTTAATGGAGTACGCATGCAGAGCTATGTGCGTATTTCATATGTAAATATTTCCACTCTTTAAGAGGAGCTATTGCTTTCTCCACCCCAAACGAGCCTTACTCATTTGCATAGTCCAATTTGAGTAAATGATAATAGTGAACTGAGGTAAATTTCATTCACTCATTTAATTTGAAATTTTTTATTAATTAAAAGTTTTAAATGTATTAATCTTAAATTATAAATTTCCTTAAATTTTGTCACTCACTTTTGAGCATCTTATAATCATGTGTAATAATGTTGATTCATTTTATGTATTGAATTAAATCAAACAATTTCATATTTTCTTATAGAAGGTTATTTAATTTAGATTTTTTTTAAAAAAAAGCTTGCTTTATAAAGTCTATTTTTGCCCGGATGATTTATATGCATAGATCACCATAATTTAGAATTTTGTTAAATTTTAAACAAAGCATTGCATATAATTTGATGCTGCATTGATTAGTTCTGATATTTAGTAAAATTTATTGGTTTATCTTTATTATGAAACTCTTGAATTTGATTATCCTTGACATCATTTTAGGCTTTAAAAAAATTCAGATTGTATTTGCATGCCTCAATAAATGATTGTTTTGTAAATTTGTTTATTGGAGTATTTTATTTGAAGAATTGTTGATTAATTACTCATAATTTTTTTTTTTATGTCCTACACGCTATTTGTATGCTAGAACGGTGAAAGTTGATTGTGAAGACAAAAAAATATTGCTTGAAAATATGAGATTAAATTTGAATTAGACACAGAAGTTGAAAAAATACATATATGGATATAGTGTAATTTTTTGAACAAAATAAGTCCACTAAAATCTGAAGGACTTGAAAGATCATTATTCTCAAACTAGGATCGTGTCGTGTGAGAATATTCTAAATGTAGGTAAACAAGAGATATTGAACAATTTGAACATCCTTATAATGACGAAGATAGCTGTGATGTGTGCTAGAAAATTTGCGGCGGTAGAGTAATGGAATATCGTGTTAGCGTCACGAGAATTCAACACATTCACGTGAAAGAAAACAACCAGTAATGACACCAGAAGTTTTTATGTAGACAAACCAGTAAAGGAAAAAAACCATGAGGTTTGACCTAGTTGTAAGAATCCACTATTGATTGATGATTTCAGAAACCCCTTGTCCCACAGAAGGAAAATAGTTACTAGATTTTTCAAGTTACAAAGTTGACCAACGACATCTGGTTGGTGGTGGTTGACGATAATTGATGGTGATCAATGGTGGTTGGTGGTTGTCGTCGGCGGTTGACAGTAACTGACGCGATCAATGTGTGTTGGCGATGGTCGGCGGTGATCGATGATGGTCGGCGATGGTCGGCAGCGATTGGCGGTGGTCGATGACAGTTGCTGGCGGTGATCGACAATGGTAGGAACAATGCTGAATTTCAGTTCCTTTTCAAAGCCTCAAGTTCTCCCTTAAGACTCAAGCTCCCCCTCATGAGAGGGGTGGGACTCTAGTTATAGTGTTATAGATGCAATTAATGCAGAAATATGAACCATCTTGATCGGACAGTATGGAGCTTCTTTTAACCAGACGACGTTTGATGGACCTTTGGGTGCCTTAATGATGTCAGAATTGAGCAATCTTGGGCTCGTTGGATTCGTCTTGTCGAGATGCTAGAACCGATTATAAACTCGCAAGATTTGACATTCGTTTGACCTTCCAAATGTGTCTGGAAATCTTTCAAAAGTAGTTTAATGTCTTAATCTAGGTTTGATTTAACTCAGATTGAACTAGTTTTCCGTCTCATCGCATTAGTCAGTTTGACAATAAGTATACTGAAATCAGAGATTTGGTTGACTCTTAATTCAAGTTCGAATGTTTTTTGTTCAAAAGATTGCATCAAAATTTGTGCAAAACATCGAGATTTGTGCCGGATGATGAAAATTTGTTTGTGGTGTCCATATCATAACTCTTATGAGTTTTATAATAATGAATAGATTCATATAAAGTTAAAAATCCAAGCGAAGCTCAACTGAGACATTTTATTTTACCTTTTCCATGCCTTATGTTTGAATCCTCTTTTATGATAAAAAAATATCTGTTTTCAAGAAAGATGCAATTGGCCTAATAAAGGAAAAATTATTACATCTGAACTCCAGACGTAGAGATATGTCCCGAGTCCAATGAATTACCTCCACTTGGAGTTGACAGAAAAAAAAAACTCGTTTGCTTGTGATCCGGCCTGGTAACACATGAAAATATTCCTCCCTTATTATTTCGCGTTATTCATGTGTTATTGTGGTGGTATTCATGTATTATTGTGTTATTATAACGCCAAGAATATTCTTAGAACACAATAACACATGAATACCGCCACAATAACACCTGAATAACACAAAATAACACAGGGGGGGAATATTCCCCTGTGCTAAAATGATTTTTTTTTATCACCTCCACGTGGTGTGATTTTATTGGACTCCAGACGTATCTCTAAGTCCGGAGTCCAAATGTAATATTTCTTTCTAATAAAGATGATGGACGGGGAAGTTTGGAAAGTGAGACAGCGGGATGTGAACAAGCCGAAAATTTAATGTATGAGCTACCTGAAAAATCAAGAATTTGATGAGAATTTAAATGGATGGGTTAGTATAAGGAATACAAAATGTTTTCCTTATACTGAGACTAGGGGATTTTTGAGCTAAGGAGAGGTGAAAGAAGATGAAGTCTCCATCCCTACCCAACAGGTGAACTGAGATTTCCTAAAAGAAGAAAGTCGTCCCCGTTCTGCGTGGAAGACAAAAAAACGTGTTCTTCTTTTGCGTTGAGATCAAGAAGAAAGTCGTCCCCATCCTACATTAGGCGAGCAACGAGATCTTCTTTCTCTTTGTGGTGAAGAGGAAAGTCGTCTACGCCATGCGTACCAGGCGGGCAACGAGATAATCTTTCACGTTGCGGTGCAACAAAAAATTATCCATGTCTTGCATAGCAGACGAGCAACACATCAGTGTGATGAAGAAAGTTATCTCAGTCCCCGCCAACAAGTGACTCGTGATTTTCTTGTTTGTTGCTACTGCACACATTGGAGATGAAGAAATGTTAGATTTTTTCCACCGCGATTTGAGGGGGAAAATTTCATGTTACTGTATCTCTTGCAGCCTTTGTACCACTCTTGTTAGTCTTTATAGCCTTTTTAATCATTTGATGTGACATGTGTAAATAATAATTTATTTCTTTGTACATCTTTGAAGTTGCTTCTGAGGTTGTTGTGGCTTCTCAACCGTACAAAATTCTGCAACTAAAGTTATCACAGACATTTTATAACATGAAGAGTTTCGTATCTTTTGAGGCTCATTCCTTCTGAGGTTGTGCCCTCTCGTGCTTTTGCCTTATAGGAGCTTGAAATAAATCACAGTACCTTCTAAGGCTCGTAGCTTTCTATAATTTTTATGTACCTATGCCTTTTGAGGCTTGTAGCTTTCTGAGTTCTTTAATATACCTGTGTCTTTTGAGACTAGTAGCCTTCTAAGGTCTTTGAGTGGAGACCCTGTCCACTACTAGCTTTCCGTTGAGACTCGCATCTTGGGCTCGTCTTCCAGGTGCATAGTTGAAAGGAGAATCCATTAAAGATGTAAGATCAGTTCTGAGTTGTATAACCAAAGATGCTCAACTATATTAACCGGTAATGGACAAAGTCGTATGAAATCAACTGAGGATGGTTGACATATCTTAGGTTGTTGGTCGAAGCTTTTGCTTGACAACCATAACCTGTTATGGAAGGGGTCGAAGGAAATCCACCAAAATTTTTTGACTTATTCGAGGCTATATATCGAAGCTTTTGCTGGACGACTGTAGCCTCCAATGGAAGAGGTCAAATCGAGTCCCCTTGGGATTGATTAAGCCTAGAATGGGATGTCAGAGATACTCTGTGTTTCTCAAGACTAGGGTGTAAATCACTATGGATTGTTTGTTTACTTGGAAATATGATTGCAGTCATACTTAAGAATAATGTTTGAAAACTCGTTAGTTGTTGCTTTTGAATCTTTTGCCCCCCAACGGTGGTGTTTTCCATGCAAGCTTGTAAAACAGCACATGTATCGAACTGTGAAGAGATTAGCTACTTGATCTAGTTGAAGAAGAATTCTAGTACAATGAGGGGCTCTGAGGAAGCATTATTTGCGATGAAAATTGCTCCCCAGTCCAAGAGCTATTCTCGTAGATTTGTAATTTGAATGAAATATGGGATGAATTCCTCACCGCACTCGTGCCTAGGATGTTAACATGAATGACCTTTTGAGACTGCAATGAAGGTTGCCTCCTCTTAGAAGAAGTTGTGAAATACTTTATGTCTGAATAAGATACTAGAAGATGGCCGATAAAAATCGTGTCTGGGGTGTTGACATGAACAACTTTTTGATACTGGGTGAAGATCGACCCTACATCGAACAATGCTCCAGGGATGATCTTCAAGATTCAAAGAAGATTCCTTCGCCAGTTGAATGATATACTCCATTGGTAAACGAGGTGTGGAATCGTCTCATAGTTGAAGATAGTGTCAAATGATGATTCGTTTCCCACATACGACGCCAAATTGATGCATGCTAGAAAATTTGCTGCGATAGAGTAATAGATTGTTGTCTTAGTGTTGGATGAGAATTCAACACATACTCAGGTGAAAGAATCCTAGAAGAGTTAGGGCTTATATTGCACAACATAGTCATGCAAAGGCCTAAGATAGAATGAAGATTTACGTCGTGTTGGATGAACAACCTCAAAGACCTAAGGTTTAGGTTATTTCAAACTATGAAGGATTTAATTGAAGATCGTCCTTCGCTTTGTTGTTGTGGTCTCGATCGTCGCCTGAAGGTTGACTGTCATTTGATCGTGTCGCTGTTTCGCTTTGCATGTTTACAATCAAATATGAACATTCCCTCAACTAGTACTAAGGTAAGTATATAAGAAGATTGAGAAGGTTTGCATACATACTAATCAACTCCTATGTGTTTACATATTTAACTCCTAAACTTCCATATTTACACACTCAGCACCAAAATTTTAATATCATATAAAAAATACCACTTTTATCAATTTTTAAGTGAAATACATCCTTATGCATATACAAAAAGTATCAAAGTGCTATAGATGTAAATATTACAAATTTAGGTGTAAAATAGCAAGTACATAAGAATTATGTGCTATGTATGTAAATCTTCCAATTAAAAAAGTGTGTATTCTCGTACAATCAAATCAATCTATGAGGGATCAAATGATCGAACTACTTGAAATGGAGCACTAGGAAGCTTGAATCTTATATTTACATGCCATGACATTAAAATTATGGGATATTTACATGTATACCACACAGTTCTTATGTGTTTGCATGTCTAACATCCAAACTTTTCATATTTAGTTATACAAACTTCAAATTTATAATCATCATATCAAAAATACTATTATTACTTATTATTATATTTTTTTAATTATTATTATTATTATTATTATTATTATTATTTTGTTTTAGAAGTTAAAAACACTCTTTAATGTATAATTTTATAACATGTAAAATATAAGTGTACAAACACATAAAAATCATGTGAAATGAAAGCTTTGGGTAGTATGAATACAAAAATTAAAGTTTAGGTGTTAGACATGTAAATACTTAAGCAATGAGTGGTATACATATAGATCTTCCAATCATAATGTATTCGCCTATCCTACATCCAAGCTTCAATTCATACATATCTGTCACCTTACTCATGTATATCATGTAATAAGAATCAAATGAGCAAGCTACAACGATCTCAATCCATGCAACAAGAATCAACTTCAACAAACTATAAGGATCAAGAATATCATGCAACAAGGACCAACTTCAGCAAACTGTAAAGATTCCAACTCATATGTAACAAGAACCAAATCAGCAAACTACAAAATTTCCAAAAGTTCTCATACCCAACAACTCTAAGGCTGCAGTTAAGAACCGTAAGAAAATGAAGTATCAAACAACAAGATTTTCCATACATTCAAAAAGAGTTGAACAGTGAAGAAATCAACTTTTACAACAGAAATAAAGAGATGAAGCTTCATGTCATGCTAATGTTTTGATTCATACCAACTGGAAAGCTCGTGGCAACTTTGGTAGCCTGATAATGTAGTCAAAGTCTCAGCTCTTCGTCTCCTACACTTTCCATTGCTGTCATTGAAAGTCCACCATAACTTTGCGATGATCCGGATTAGCCATTTCGTTCATTTGACATCTTTTTACATAGTGAGAGGTTGTTGGCATCGAAGCGAGCCCAGATTTTATCGTCGCGTTGGTTGTAGTTTGGTTAGGCCCAATTGCGAGAGAGTTTGTTGGATCTCTTGGAAGCGAAGCCGAGATAACAAGAGAAGTCACCTCATAATGAACATACAAAGAGCGTTGTATGAGCATGTGGTGGTTTCAAACTTAAAACTATAATTCATGGAGAATTTGTAATTAAGAAAAAGTAGCTTTTATACGCATAACACAATCCCTATGTATTTACATATCTAACTCCTAAACTTTACTCTTTGAACTTATGTCACCCAAATCTTTCATATTACGTAGAGAATACCACTATTTTATCTTACAAGAAAAGTGAAATGCATCCTTTCACACATGAATGAAATGACACATTTGTAGAAAAAAAAGAATAAGAAAAGTGATGTTTAAATTTTAAGATATGTAAGCGCATAAGAACTGAGTGGTGTGTACATAAATCAACTCAAATCCATATCAAGGTTGTCATGGATGATGAAGCATAAATTTGATTTTATTGAGGTTAGAATATTTACTTCAAAGCATGTAATCCTGATGAATTTACATATCTCACATCTAAACTTTCATATTCAAATGCATCACTTAGGTGCTATAGATATAAAAGGCAAGGTTTAAAGGATTGGACATGTTAATAACTAGGAATTGAATGACATGTATGTAAATGTTCTTAAAATTTACATGTGATTCGAGGGTATATGAATTCCCTCACCAATTGAAATGTTTTGTTTTACGTATGAAAGAGGAATCAGCAAAATAAACCATTGTTCTTGTAAGAAAAAAAGATGAAGAAGATTTTAAAGGAATTTACACACATATCACCCAATTCCCATATTTTTGCATATCTAGCACTAACTTCAATCTTTTACTCTATACTACCTAATTCACATGATTTTTTGCATACATAATAACACCTAAGATTCACTTTATATATTCATATAACCCAATTCTTTCATATCAACAGAAAGAAATAATTCCATTTTATACATAGGGTAAGGTAGAGTTTGTGCGAGCATTGAAGTTTAGGTGTTAGATATTGAAGTGTGTAAGATTTGAGTGATATGTGCGTAAATCCTTAAAAAATTATAACAGTGGTATTATTTTTATGGAGCGTGAAGGATATTAGTGGTACAAATGTAATGGTGTGAAGCTTAAATGTTAGAAATGCGTATACATAGTGATTAAGTATCGTTTATGTAAAACTTCCCCAAAGATAATATCATAAACATTGTGATGGGTTCATCCAATTTTTCAAGTTTATCAAAGAAATCGACAACTAAATTGAGTGCAAGAGCTATGATCTTAGCAATCGGCTAAAATGTCCTTAAGGCTTCTTTTAAATTCAATTAATAAAATCTATGAATACACAAACATTGTATGCTTCACATCAACTTTCTCAAGGATTGAAACCACAATATCATGAATAAGATTGAATCATATAAATTCATATGAAGGAATAACTCCATACGTGCTGCACGCAAACTCTAAATGAAGCTTAAAAATTGTTCATGCTTGAGTATTTTTGAAAGGATATACAAAGATTTAAACAAATGAGTGAGGAGGCCAAGCAAATCAATAAGTGTATATATATAAACAGAAACTTTCTTGATGTGTATCCTGCAAAGAGGCTATCACATGAGCAAGCTACAAAGCTCCCCAAACAACATATAACTTTCCATAAGGAAAACAAACCAGCAAATATGTATATATAAAAGCAATCTCCTCGATATATACCCTGCAATGAAGTCATCAAATGGGGAGCTACGAAGCTCCCCAAATAACATATAACTTTCCGTAAAGAAACCAAACCCTACTCATTCAAGATTAGTCATGACGGATTCCATGCGGGACTATCTACTTCATTCAGATGAAGTTGAAGCGTAGAAATTGTAGTAGAGGCTACCGATCTGGCATTTGTATTTCTGAGTGTCTTCTTAGTTACGTGATATTTGTTCCAAAATTAAGCTTGAGAAGGTTCATCACCAAATTTTTTTATAGAATTGAATGGTATATATGTAAATTTTTGAGTCGTATGTATGTAAACCTTTGGATGTTATTAATATAACTTTTGGTATGTTGGGTGGTATGTATGTAAATCTTTTAGTTGGGTGGTATGTAAGATTAGCTAAGTTGGTAAGTTCGTATGTAAATCTTTGAGTGGTAAAATATGTAAATCTTTGGATGTCATAAATATAACATTTGCTAATTTGGGCGGTATGTATGTAAATTTTGAGTTGGGTGGTATGCAACGTTTGCTAACTTTGGGGTATGCAAGTAAATCTTCGAGTTGGGTGGCATGTAACATTTGCTAAGCTGGGTAGTATGCATGTAAATCTTTGGATGTTATAAATATAACATTTGCTAACTAGATGTAAATCTTTGAATGGTATGTATATCAATCTTTTGTTAAGTGAAATTTTAGAATGCAATCATCTGCTATCTCACTATAAAGAGGAATGAAATCCTGTATTATTTGTAACATTGAAAAAAATTACTATTTTTTTATGACAATTTACTGTTCTGCTGCTTTCATATTTAAACCAAGAAAGAAAAAAATCACATTAAAGATGAAAATTTCTCCCAAATGAGAAAACTAATACATATTTCATTGCCACACATCTAATAATAGTACAAACTTGTTTAACAGAATTCAGATACAAAGAAACAATTCAATAAATATATTTTGTGCCTTATTTCCTTAAATCCAAGTATTGAAGTAATTCTACTTTGGATTATAATAAAAATACAACACATGAGACTAACAAACAATTATAAAACTATATATCATGCCCAAAATCTTTCTGCACATTATTCCATCATTTTTCTTGAGAATGTTCATAGCAATAAAAAAATGCTTTAAAGTCTTCATCCATTATACCAAAATCTTTCTGGTTTCTGTTGCTTAGCTGTTACTTGCCCTGAAGCTTTTGGATCTTTTGGAACCTCTGAAGCACTTAGTTCCAAGACTCTACTAAAGACAGGCTTTGTTGGAGTGTTGAAGAAACCCCCTAAACTCATTTTAAAATCTTTTAAGCTGTGACATTTTAAAATCCATTAAGCTATACACATCTATAGAAGAGCAATTGAAGAAGTAAAATGTTTAAACAGAAAATGAGTAAACTTTTCATAGTAAGATCAATCTTTATTGTTTAGGTAGTGATGATGTCTCTGCCATTTACTTATGGTATATACCACCCAACACTTATATATTTATATTTCTAACAACTAAATAGTTAGGGGCATATACATACATACCACCAATTCATAATCATACATATCTAACACCTAAACTTCACTTTTACATTTATATCACCCAAAGTTTTATATCACATAAAAAAAATACAACTATTTTATCTTTTATAAAGCAGCATTCTCATTTTCATTTACAAGTAAGGTGGCATGTATGTACAGATTGAAGTTAAAGTGTTAGATATGTAAATAAATATGAATTAAGTTGTATACATGTAAATCTTCCAATTTTTTTTGTGGATGAAGAAACTTCCATGATGTAAGTAGGAGTTGATTAAGAAATAAATGTTTCTTAAAATACATTCAACAAATTCCCAAACCAGACTAGAAACAACCAAAATACATAAAGTTGCAGAAATGCATGGCATTTCATTGAAATCTTTCACAAACCCAATACTGCATCTCAATCTGGTTGTTATGGCTCTTCAAATGGGTAAAATTATTCAGTAAATCATCAAGAAGCTCTTGTTTTTCTCATGTGAATATCACAGGTTGAGAGTAATATTTGGAAATGAAAGATTAGTTTACGAAGAGATTTTAAATTTTATGGACTTAATTAAATAAGGGAATCTTAGATTTTCTTATTTAAACTGTAGGCACACGTGGATGCCGCGCAATCCTATGAAAGCTCCAAACTCCCACGCAGAATGCTCTGCTTCACTTCGCTTTCCACATCCCCAATCATGTTGTCTTAAATCTAGTGTGCTGATCCAATGTCGCGGTCCTGTTCAATCTACTCTATTCCATCCATTTCAAAAAAGTAGAAATGAATGACATCAGTTAATCATCCCCACGAAAACAAAAAATAAAAAAATCATGTGTGAACCCTAGCTTGATTTGGACAATCAAGGGCACCAAATTCAAATCTTCTTGAGCCAAAATATTTATTTAATCGTAACAAACACATCCTTATGGTTACCATGCATTAGAATTAAGAGTTTCTTCATAAATAGACAAAACTAAGGGCCTAAAGAGATTTTTTAGCCATTACGTTTTCCCAAGAGGGTTTGTCTTGATTGCCTTGGTTGAGGAGGTTTGCCTTGAGTCCATGATGCACCTTCAAGCACCAATTTGATCTAGTTTTGCTTTTCAATATGAACTTTACCAAATGGGGGTTTGGTTTGGTGTTGAGGTAGGTTAGAGGGTGTGATAATGCGGGGTTTGGATTTAAAAATTTGATTTTGGAGCTTAAGGAAGCAATGGGATAGCCAATTTAGAGTTTTTTTTGTGTTATGGTGCAAGTTCATGGAAGGTCTTATTTGAACTATAAGAAATTAATGGTATTCAATGTGGAGAATGCTTAGGAAATAGCGGAGAAGGGTTATCAAGGGTCTTGGCTTTAGTTCAGAAGCAAGAGATGGGAGTTTGGTTGAGGAATTGGGGTCTTTCCCTTTTGATTTGAAGGATTTTGATGGCAATGGGGCCCATGGTAGGGCTTAAACCTTGATGGGAGGTGGTCAAGAGAGTTTTGGGGCTCATGCCATGCTTTGGCAGAGCTTCTTGGTTAGGGAGAGGGAGAAAAATGCCTTGGGTCCTTGGGTTGAATTCTTTAGTAAGGGCCATTAAGGGCAATAGGGGGAAGAGGAATGGAGCTTGGGAAGGCTTGGTTAGGTGCTTGGAGGATGGGGGGTTGGTTGGGGTTTTTTTTTAGTGGTTTTGGTTCATTGGTTTTGGATCTGAGTTGGTTAGCTCCACGAGGTTTAGGCTTTAGGTGGTTTGGTCCATTTATTTCTCTCAGCTTAATGCGACTTGTCATGGTGTTTATGTAGTTCAAAATATGGTCTTGGCATGAGGGTTTGATTGGTTTTTTATTCATGAGAAGGCATGGGCTTAATTTAAAATAAATCTTAGGTGGCTTAGCATGATGAAGAGCATTAGGGTGTTGACTTGATGTGATTTTTAATGAAAATTGGTGGTTTGAATGGCTTATGATGAGGAGCTAGCTAAGTGACTTAGTTTTGGATTTTTGTTTTGGTTTGGCTTGTCATGAGCTAAAGGTTGGCTTGGTAGATTTTGGGCTTTGGAATTTTGGATTTAAGCTTGAGTTGGTTTGGTCTTGGAATATAAGATGTTTGGGATTTGAGATCGACTTGAATGAATTTTCGATTTGGTTTTTTGTGATGATGACTTTGGGTTTGAAATTTAGATTTGGACATTGGTTTGAGTGTGGTTTAATGAGAGATGTTGATTTTTATTTTTGTATTTTAAATTTAATAATTTTAATTTTAATTTTGTCATTTTGATCTTATTAATTGATTTTGGATTTTTTTAGTTATGACTTTGACAAATTTTTTATTTCTAAAGTTGGTTATTTTTTAATTTTAAGTTAATTTTGGTTTTGATTATGTTAATTGACTTTTAATTTTTGGTTGATTTAATGACCTTAGTAGATTTAAAATTTTGATTTAGTTTTGATTTTAATAAATTTTTTTGGTGAATTTGTCTGTGTTTAAATTAACATTTCGAATTTGGTTTATTTATATTTGACTTTTAGATTGGTTTAATGATCTTAATTTTGATTTTGTTAGATTAGGACATTTAAACCTTCCTTAGTTTTGAACTTCTTTTAATTTAGCGAATTAGTTTTGTGAATTTAATTTTTAATGAATATGTTTTTTTGGGTGGATGTTAGTTAATTTGAAGACTTTAATGAATTGGGTTTCAATTTTGATGACTTTGATAATTTGGAAATTTAAGTTTGATTTTGTTTAATTTTAATGTACACATTTTAATTTTAATTAGCAGTGTTCACTTGATCTTCTTATTTTCACTATTTATTTATTTATTTTTTTCTTGTTAGAAGATGATCTCTATCTTGGCCCAAGATGAGTCCCATAATTAATGCGCTCTTTATGAACTAAACATAGTGTCATCTAAGGAATTGTGAAGGAGAAGTGCAAAGTGAGAGACCAATGGAAAACTTTAGTCTCTAGGGTCAAAGGGTCTCTTAAGACATTTTGGAATTAAACATAGACCTATAGGAACTCAACATAGGCTTCAGTGACTTGAATTTAATCAACTCAACCAAAGGTTAAGGATTCAAAGTCAATTATATGAAACCATAAGTAGTGAATAGGTGTTAAAAATTCTATTTTGGTATTAATCCTACCACTAGCTCTAAGGAAATCATAAAGCTAGATTCTAGGCTCCTAGAGAGAGGGAGGAACACAATATACTTCATACAAAAATGGGACCAATACCTCATCATCAAATTTGATCCCCACAGAACACAACTTACTCGTTATAGTTTTGAATTTATTCAGATGTTCTGCCACCGAACTACATTCCATTCTTCATATTTTTAATCTTTACTTCAAAATTAATTTATTAAAATAATCATATTTTGTCCTTTAATCCAATTATTATAAAAAAAATCATTATTTTTAAGATTCAAATAATTTTTTATGCATGCCAAAAAATTAAAACAAAATATTTTTATTCATCATTTATAATAGGTTGTCTGTAGTCCCTTACTTCAAAAAAAGAAAAGTCAAAAAGAGAAATTGTGAAGGGTCTGAGTAGACTTCATTAGATGCACTTACACTCATAATTAAACAACTTATAACAAACATGCCACCAACTAATGGTTAATCAAACTAAGTAGACTCCAAATTTCCTTGATTAGTGACTATATACTCATGAATTTAGGGTGAAGAATTTATGATGAAACACTTTAATTGTTTTTTTAAATAAACCCTTTAATCCATATAAAAACTTCAAAAAAGTTGAACTCTATAATTTATACTTCTTATCTACCATAATGGTTGAATTCAAAATACCAACATTAGAATATAGTTTTTAAATTTTCTCTATAAAAGAGAACTTAACCACTTCCTTTATAATACAAGAGTTATAGTGTACCTTTCTTATGAGCACTCCTTGTTGACCTCACTTTTGGTTGAGGTTTAGTTTTTATTCTTTAGTAGCCTAAGGTCTAGCCATATGACTTTACTGTTGACTACTCCTAGAAAACTAGAAAAGGAACCCTCACCATCAGAAACTCTAAACTCTTCTTTCCTCAACTTGAAGTTCCACATATTGGTCATAACCTCTAGCACTTAGTAGGTGGGGTCAGTATGGAGGATCTCAAGGAGAGTCCCCATAGGACTGCTTGACCTTAGGGCTGACCATGGGTGTTGGTCTGGAGCTAGTTCACTCACTTACACTCACTACCTCCTATATTCATTTGCAGCCCTAAATCCAAATTGTTGACTTTGATGGGTCCTTCCACTGGCCGCGCTAAGAAACATGTAGATGGTCCCCTAGACCCAGTTTTTTTTGGTTAGGGTTTAGCTAAGACCAGTACATAGAGGAACCAAATGGGGATTTCATTGGTCCATGGCTCATACATAGTGGTTGGCACCCAAATTCAACAAAAAAAAATCCAACTTGGCCTCTTACCCCAAATCCACCCAAATTACCTAAATACCCTTGAAACCCGAAATTTGACTAAAATTCTTAATTTCACCCAAGATACCCAAATTTGTTCAAAAATCTTTTCAAACCATTTCAAATTACCAAAATTGCCCAAAATCACCCAAAATTGCCAAAATTACCAAAATACCCTCAAATTTGCCAAAATTATAAAAATACCCTTGGCACCCAAACTTTCCAAAATCATATCAAATGTCTTCAAAACCAATTTGGATCCTTCAATTGAACCCAATTTGACCAATTTGACATTTGAACCAAAAACTTCTCCAAATTCACCTCAATTATCAATTAATTTGGCCCTAATTCTCCCTAATTTCAATTCTAAACTCAAATTCATCTTTCATATGATCAATACAAACCAAATACAAGCCTAATTGACCCATGCTTTGAGCTTAATTTTGATCCAAATAAAAACCCCCAACTTTGGCTCTATGACCTAATCTCACCTAATTGAACCCCATAGCCTACTCAATTTGCCCTAATTTGAATTGCCCTAATTTGAAATTTGAATCCTAAACTCTTCATAACAATTCTACACATCAAATTGATCTTCAATTGACCTTGGTCAAGCCTCAATTTCACTCAATTTCAACCCACATTCAAAATCTCCAAATTTGCCCGAAATTGTTTATGCCCCCAAATTCCACCAAATTGAATGCCCTAACCCCAAAATTGACACCCAATTGATGTTGAAAACTCTTCGTGACATTCTCCTAGACCATTTTCAACCATCAATTTTAATCTAACCCAACCTTAGCCCAACCTAGACCCAAGTCTAACCCAACACCCCCAAATCGACCAAATGCCCAAAATCCTCCAAATTGAACCTCTTAACCAACCCAAAATCACTCCAAACCTTTTCAAAACCTCTTTTGACAATCATCTACACCAATTTTATCAATCAATTGAGCTCATGCCATTGCTAGCCTAACCCAAACCCAACTTATAGTCATTTTGACCCAAATTGAACCAATGCACCAAAATTGACTTAGCCATGCCTAAGCCACCAAATTGATGACACCGTAGCCACCAAGTACAACCTATGGACTAGGATAGACCCACTTAAACCAACCAAGGTGAGCTATGGATCAATGGTCCTTTGATTTAAGGGATTTTACCCCTTTTTGGCCTAAACTTGAAATATCTTGGCCATCATTGCTTACCCTTGGGAGTTAATCATAATTAGCCACCCCCTGACCTCCTTGAGCTCAGAGCTGACCAGACTCTGTCCAGCCACCACCTTATCCGCTAGAAACAGCCAGCCTAAAGGTGTCCCCCATTGGACTGAACCCAAAATTAAACCCCCTGAATTAGCTCACTCTAATTGGATGCTTGAGCCTTTCTTCCCTCCACCTCAGCATGATTTAACACCCAACTCCCAGCCCTGAGCTCCACCAGGAAGCCATGGATTTAAAATGACCTCTCCATGACCAAGGAAGAGAGTGCTTAAAACCTTGGGGAAACTTTTCTAGAAAACTCACCAGAGCCTCTCCAAGCCATCCCAAGTATAATACCCATGCTCTCAGCCACTCATAGCCACTCTACAGAGCCAATTTCTTCACTGAAATTTGGCCTAAAATCAGGACAGATCTATCCACTCCATCACAGTGAACCAAAATTCAATTAATTGTGCATACACCATCCCCACAGTGAAAGAAGTTGATTCCTCATCAAGTTGATTCCTGAAAGAAGTTGATTCCTCATCAAAGCCCCCTCTGAAACAACCTCTAGGATAGCTTTAGACCAACATCTGAAATCGAGTTTGGTCGAAATCATATCTAGACAATTCACCAAGGCACAAGACTTCATTTTAAGGTTTGTTGGACCCAATCAAAGCTACCACAACCATCTGATTGAGGCCTCCCCTTTGAGACAAAGGTATTGAACCTCAACCCTAATCCGAGCCTTTTTT
This sequence comes from Phalaenopsis equestris, assembly GCF_001263595.1. Lineage (NCBI taxonomy): Eukaryota > Viridiplantae > Streptophyta > Magnoliopsida > Asparagales > Orchidaceae > Phalaenopsis > Phalaenopsis equestris. The sequence goes on along the minus strand of NW_018226737.1, from coordinate 285,227 downwards.
GATTCATTATACGTATTTACTGTATTTTATACCGTATATACCATATATATAGGTTTTTCTTGAGTAGATAAAGGTTTAGAAACAAACCCCATGGAAACAAACCCCATGCACCCATGCAATTTGGTTGAGTCTAGGAAAAGATCTTAAGGTTTTAGTGTGAACGGCTTACGAGTTAGGTCACTTGGGGACGATAACAAAGAGACGTCCAATCACACATTTATTTCATCAACAGAGGAGATCGAGCCAGATGACTCTTGGTGCGCGAACCGTGGGCCACGTGGTAGCTGAGGTGGATGGTGGTGACGAATGGGAGCGCACCACGTATGAGTTCGGCACCGCCGTAGGTTAAGTTGGCGCCACGTAGGATATGTAGAAAAATAAGGATTTTTGAATTATTTTAAATGCCTAAACTTCAAAAATCTTTATCTTTCTCTATAAAAATCATAAAAATAAAAAAAAAAACCCTCTTGCTCAGTGAACAGAGAAAAATAATGTGGACTAAAAATAAAAATTATTTTCTTATTCCCTGATTTTTTATGAATTAAATACCCTTTAGAGTATTTTAATTCATTATGATTAAACATTGTTCACCATGGTTTGAAATTTTAATGTTTATTCGTCATCACAAAGGAGATGCTCTCTATTTTTTCCAAGGTCAAAGGGCATATCTATGCTTTTAGCCCTAATTTTCAAGCTAGGGAGATTATTTTGGCTTCATTTAATTATATAAATCAAAATGTCATTTTGGAAATTATGAGAATATTTTTAATAGATTTTCTGTGGTCAAAGAAGTCTAGGAAAAATATCATGATGTCTTGAATATTCTGTAAATTTCTATATTTAATTAAATGTAAATGTTTGTGTATTGGCTGGCATTTAGCTTTGAGTATTAAAGTTGATTTTCTAAGGAATCTTATATTTTTGTATAAAAATAATTATATTAAATCAAATACACTTACGAAAATTATGAAAGTGGTTTTCTGAGTTCCTTGTGATTAGAGACACTTGGGAAAAATAAAAATTACTTTTTATAAAATACTTATTTTTGCGCTTTCTTTTGAATTTTAAAAAAATTAAAAATAATTAAAAATCTCAAAAATATAAAAATATTTTAAAATGTGCCTAATTGCTCTTTGATCACTTGGGACTCATTAAAATTTTTTTTCCTAATTTTCCTAAGTTAAAAATAAATTTTAGAATGCTTAAAGGTGGATTTTCCTTATTCTCCTATTAAAATAATTATAATAAATTAATTCAAAAAAGCATGAAATTTTGTCTAAGTATTTCTCTGACCTAGGGAAACCTCTAGTAATTTTCTCATAAATAAAAAACTTTAGTTTGGAAAGTTAAATGAATCAATTTCTAAAAATCCTATTTTCTGGGTTTAAATAAATATTTAAATTAAATTAAAATTTAAGAAGTCCACATATTCTCCTATAACATTATAATTACCTCATGGATATGAAAATTTAAACCCTCAAGGTCATTTGAGTTGTGTTTAATGAGTTATGAGGTGAAGTGCCCCAAGGACAAAACAGTCATTTTTAACTTTGGCGCCTTGACAAAAAATTAGGATTAACCAAGGGAAAATGAGTAATTTTGATCTTAATAAACATGTTTGGATGATTGAAATACAATGGTATTAAAAGGTAGAAACCCACTCACCACCCTTGCACAATATCAACAAAATCATAATCCTCTTAATCTTCATGACTTGGAAGTCGATTAAGATCAAATGATTCTTAAGTGATAGGCTTAAGCTAGAAAAGATGATAATTTATTTTTCTTAAGCCCAAAATTGAGGATTATTTGACTATTTGATAAGGGTGTATGATACTCAAATCAAAACTTTGATGCTCACCATTCCACTTATCATGATTATCAAAGGCTTAGTAGTGACCTAGACTCGATGCCCAAACTCAATTGATTGGATTTAGAAGATAACATGATTGGTGATTAATATCTTTAAACACTACAAGCCTGCCCTTAATTTTGGTCACCACAATCTTTAAATGACCTAAACTTGCTTTAGGTGGCGTTGGGGGCACCCACTCACATAACCTTTAAATGAAACATCAATTGATTAATCGAGTTTCCTATCCTTGGGATAATTAAATTGTCAATTTTCACTAAGCAACGAGGTAGTCATACTTTGACCTTAGATGATTAATGAAATAATATGATAAGTTCAAAATGAACTCGGGATATTTCAAAAGATCTTCAAAATGGTCCTAAGTCATGCCTCAAAGCATTTTTGAAATCTATTGGACATCCTGAAGAGAAAATTGAACTTGCCATATTTTGTTCTAAAATCATCTTCTAGGATCTTCCGAGATTCAATAAAATTCTAACTTGTGGTTTGGTAGCTAAACCTTCGTCTACTCCTGTAATTTAAATTTTCTGCAAAATTATATACATGCCTTGCAAGTACTAACCTCCAGGTACTACCCTTTCAGGTGGGGGAACGAGAAAAATCGACAGGTACGCTTTTAAATTAATGAATTTACATTTCAATAATTCTTGTCTCGAGCTTGCATGTTAAACAATGATGTCACCCTGCATGAAAACCAAAATTGCTAGGATAGCCAAGGATAGCCACAAAACCAAAATAATTGCTAGGATAGCCACAAAACCAAAATCAAAACTAAAAATCAACCAAGATAAAATTCACCAATATAAAATAACTCAAAATTTAGAACTCAAAATTTAGTCACAAACATCATAAAACAACAATTGCAACTAAATTAAAACAACTCTATCGGATGATCGGGAATCCCTCTGAGGAGATAACCTACGGTTGCTATTGAGATTTCCCATGGTCTAAATGAAAGTATGGAGCTCATTAAGTATGGAGCTCATTGGAGCTCATTGAGTTGAGTTTAATAAATTTATTTGGACTAAGTGAATCCAAAAGAAAATAGTAGTACCAGAACGAGGGAACCGTAGGATCTAACTGGTGTCACTCTAATCAACTTTAATATGCCTCATAATATTTAAGGAACTATAACCATAGGAAAGTCTGATTTGACATTATTACCTAACACATTAGAAAACTTAAGATAATCATGGCGAGGAGCTTGGAGCTAGCATTGTCGGCAGCATGATCATCTTCAATAGCAAGAGGATCTACAACAACACATCTTTCCTTAAAATTAAATAATAATCCATATGATTTTGAGGTTCTTTGCTTAGGCAACATAAATCCTCAATTCATCTTTAAGCCTTTTGTATAGCTCTATTGTACAATATAAGCTCTAACTCGTCTTAGGATTCCGAGGTTGTCGTTCGTTACGACCTAAATTCTCATATCTCTCAGGCTATTTGTGTGATCGTTTCACATGAATGTAAACCCTAAATTAATAAAATTGGTTGGACGAAGCATTTAAATATTTCTCTCTAAAACTAAAACCAAATATTAGGTTAGCTTGGGAAATCACCGAGGTTCCCCTCAAGGTCTGTGATATCCCCTAGTTTTTCATCCTTTGGACTCTACAACAAAATATTCCAAATTTGAGTCATGCCCCCTTTCACACCTCTTTGTCCGATCTCATTGAAAAGTCCTATCCTTTTGACCTCTTTGAAGATAATAATATTCCCTACTCTTTGAAGATAATATTCCCTAATTTTTATTGAGAGTTTTCTTATGTGACTGTAATTAACTCAGATGTAATTAACTCTAGGGGCTTGCCCTTATAAGAAGCTTTTTTGAACCCAGCTTAATATAAACCTTATTTAATTCTTTGTATTAAATAGGGAAACTTGTAGGCAAATAAAATGGTTTTTACAGACCAAACGGATGTTATATATTTCTTAATTTATTTAATCGAGCTTCACCCTCAAGTCTTGTGTTTATCTTTCAGGATAGATACATGGTTTGAGGTATAGTGCTATTTCATTTGAACTATGAAAGATATGAGATCAGTTTGATTTCATATTTTTTTAATCTTACATATATATATGTAAATTAAATGCTTTTCCGAAGCGGGCGACGGGAATCCGATTCCGGCGGCCGTCAACTTCCAACGTGCAACTCCTTAACTAAAATTGTGTTGACACTCCCTAAGAGTAATAGTTCTTTCTCTTTTTTATTATTTAATTATTCAAATGCAATGAATTCCTATATTTTTTTTATAGTGTGTTAAGACAACTTACCAATTAAAGTGTTTAAAAGTGAAATAACTTCATTCAAAAAAGTGTAGTGAACATTATTTATTGAGTGACATAAAATAAATTTCAACTTCTTCCTTACATAAGTTTTCTATAGTTTACATATTGTTTCTTTGAGTTATTGTTATAAGAATTTCTACCTCCATATGGGATCAATACTTAGGACACCATTAGAGCCATATATTACTTGTGTGATACCTATACTTGAGTTCGCATTTTATTGATTAATTAAAATTAAAAATTATTGTTGTGATTGCCTTGCACATTTTCTATATTAGTTGTCCACATATTAAAAATCATATTAAGTTTTTGTGTAGCACTAAGGTCGTGGCCTTAGGCCTTTGCACAAACAACTATAGCATCTTAAGAAGCTGTTGCACAGTAGCTACGCCAGAAAGTTACTTCGAGGAAGTTGTGTGTATATTTTTTTTTGTATAGCTGTACAGTAGTTATGCTACAATTGTTTATGATTAAATCTTTTTTTTCCCATGTATTGTTGTGTTGTTTAAAAGAGAACCAGTTGAGATTGAATAAACCATATGTGAAAAAGGAAATTACATTTAAAATCCCAAAAAACTCATAAGTTAAAATATTACACCTAGAACTGACATCTCACATAACTATGAGCAAGAGAACGATAAAAATTAAAATTTAAACTATGAAAAAATAAATAACATTATTATAATATTGAATTTAAACTTCAAATAATCGTTTTTATAGGACAACTTCATCTCCCTAGAAACTCTCCACGGCTGATCATTATCCAAGTTGGAATCGTCTAACTAATCCGCCCACCAGAAGAAGTCACAATCCTCTATAGATCTATTCCTTAAACACCTATAAAATTTTCTCCCATAGCTATGCTCATTTGTGATGTATGTGGAGAACACTGTAATTTATAGTTACAATACATAACTATAGAGATATTAGAAGTCCTCAGTCTCATATTTTTTGAATATTTAAAACACAAACCACAAATAGTTAGATGAAAATTAACTAACAAGAATAATAGTAATAAATAAATAAACATTTATAAATTTTTGAGGTATCAGAGCAAAAGATACTCGGATGAAGAATATGTCACTACATAAAGAAAAAAGACCTTAAAGAATGGGGATCTTGGTTTCTTTCAAACCGTGTAACACGGAGCTTGTATCTGTCACAGAAGCATATCACAACAAAGGCCAACTAGAAAAGGTCCAATAGTCATATGATTAAAAAACAAGAGGATCTTGGTTGCCTTAATGACAATTTCTTGCATGAAGAAACATTTCCATAGTAACATATAGGCCTTAAGATCATATATCTCATCAAAGACCTCCATAAAAAAAAAAAACTTGCAAGAAAAAATATTTATATTAAGCCACATTTGCCTAGGAGGCCATCCATGAGGGATAAAATACATGTTGAATGAATGAAAAAATAATTTGTAGCAAATTGAGATTTCACATAAACATCATTGCATAAATGGTCATTACAATAAATAATAAGTGTTTTCACAACACTTTATACGTAATTAATGAAAAGGTAGCATGAAAAATCATTTCACCCATTAACTTTGCAATTGTACTTTGTTATCTCAACTATATCATCTCCCCAACACCTTCCATGTCATTTGTAGAAGACTTTGTTAAATTACATTCAACTTTTGATATTGACTGCCCTAAGAGATATTAATATGCTTCGGTAGGGACATGTGAAATCTTCATTAGCACTACTAAAATCAATATCACTATGTGAATGATGGTGACAAATAAACTTTTGGAGTGCCATTATAATGGCCACAATCTTCTCTTCTTATTGGAAGGATTTGTGGGCATATCTTGTAGAATAACCTATTTTTTTCCAAACCCCAAATGTCCTCTCAATAACACCATATAAAGATGGGTCCATCTTAATAAACATCTCCTTTATGCCCTAAAAAATGTTGTTAACTCTTTCAAAATAAAAAATGTTATATTTTGCATTAGAAAAGGGTTTGAGATACCATCTTTGTAATAGATATCTGATACACCTAAAATATATAGTATTTTTAGACACATTTTTATACCTATTTTTGAGATATTGCACTTTAATAGAAGGTATTTTTATATTTTTCTTTTAGGTACAAGTAAAAAGGTGAAAAATGCTTAAAGGAGTGGAAAAATGATCAAATTTGAAGAAAAAAAGGTAAAAATTGTGCAAAAGTGTTTTGGCATCTAAGCGTCAGATCCGACGCTTAAGCTCCGGTGAAACAAAGAAGGCCACGCCTAAGTGCTAGAGGCCCCACACTTAAGCATCAGAGGCAGTTATTTGACAATTTTCTTCATTTGGCCGAATTTTGAAGAGGTATTTGATGCACCTATTGGCTTAATAGGGTGGTTATGACCACTAAGAGCAAAATTATTATTAAAAGACTTGTGAAAAGAGACATCATTTGGAGGATTCATTGAATGTGGACACATTTTGAATAGTTTCCAAGGCACCTTTTGGAGATTTATAAAAGAAGGAAGTTGAGACATTTAAAGGCGGTGCTTGAAAGTTCTGAAAAGAGTTAGAAGAAGAAGAGTTCTAAGGAGTTTGGAGAGATTTTCAAGCATCACAAAAATTTACTTTATCCTTTTTGTTTTTAGTTTATTTTGAGAGTGTTTGTAAAAGAGAAGATATTCAAAGGAACTTCAAGAGTTTGGTAGAGGATTTGAGATAAGTTTTTATCTTTTATTTTAAACTAATTTTGGTTTTAATCGAGACTTTTTGTTGGTTTGACAATGATTAATACTTTTAAACTAAAGTGTGTTTTTATTTTCTCCATGGGAGTAGTTTTCATTATCTTTTTCCTTAAAATGAAAAGTAATTAAAGTGTTGGATGGAAGTCATGGAAAGTATTGATCTTTAAAGTTGGAAGAAGTTGTGATGATTTAAATCCATGAAGTTCATTTACTTATTGATTTGGCTTATCAAGATGTTATAATTTGTTGTGAGAATATGTAAGAACTGGGCTGGTAGCGTCTCACTCAAAAACTGGGAAGAATCACACGAAGTTGAATGAATGAGAATGTAATTCATATGTTTTGGTGCAAATAAATAGGAAAATAATCATTAAAGGGTGTAGAGTTAGAGGACTTTAAAGTGACAAGTTAAAGACCCCAACTTAGTTTATTATTTTAGGTTCTGATACGAGATGTTAGCCCTCAGGTGGAGGGGAAACTTTTAAGTTAAAATTTTTTTTTTTTTTTTTTTAGCCGGTCTTCAGAACTATTCAAACTTTAAATTAACCAATATTTTTTATAGCATCTCTAGTAAGGGTAAAGAATGTAATTTCTCCTATTTGCCACAACACAATTCACATACTTCCACAACAGAATTCCTATATTTATTATTGATTCTTGATAAGGAGAAAGATATTTTTAAAATTCAGTGTTTTTCTTTTACATAAACTCAAGTTATCTTTTTAAAAGTTATCTTTTTAAATTATTATTGTTCTGTCTAAATATCAAAAATACTAAAAAGATTTGAATTTTAATACTACAAAAATATTTTTAGTTTAAGTAATTGTCTTTTTAAAATAGAAAATTTGTTATTCAATAGTGTATATTGCGTATTTTCCTGTGGGTTTGATATTCAGGTCTTAATCAAAAAGTCTTATATTACTTGATAACGATACGTATACTTGTGTAGTATCCCAATATAAATATAAATTAAAGAGTTAAACTCTTATTTTCGTCAGGATCAAGTTTTTTGTTCTTTTGCAAAGTAAGGAAACATAAGTGAAAATTTTTATCAAAGACATTGTTATACTGTTGCATATAAGCAGTTTCAGGATCAAGTTTTTGGCGCTGTTGCCTCGCCGTTGTTGCCTCGGAAAACAAAAATTAATTGATTTAAAAGCAAAATTCTATTTTTAGAAAGTCTTATTTAAACTTTAACAATTATTATATTTTATTTTGTGTGTTTTATTTTATTATTAATTTTAGTTAGTGTATGCGTAGTTTAGGTTTCAAAACTTGTGTCTTACAATTTTGAATTAAAAAGAACTATTAGAAAAATGAAAAAATTAAAAATTACTAAAAATTTTCAAGAAATGGCAAATCAAAATAATCAAAATATTGAATATTTTAGACCTTTAAGAGATTATGCAAACCCTAAGGTGGATGAACTTCATTGTAGTATTCAAAAACCCACTGTAGTGGCTAATTCATTTAAGCTTAAACTCGCTGTTATCCAAATGGTATCAAATATTTAGTTTTGAGGAGCACCAACTAAAGATCCAAATTTATATCTTGCCAATTTTCTAGAATTATGTGCTATATTTAAGTATGATGGGGTATTAGATGATGTTATAAGACTTAGATTATTTCCTTTCTCACTGAGGGATAAGGCTAAGATATGGTTACATTCGTTATCATCTAGATCTATTAGAACTTGGCATGATTTAGCACAGAAATTCCTTGCTAAATATTTTCTACCATCAAAAACTTCAAAACTTAGAAATGACATTACATCTTTTTGTTAGTTTGAAGAGGAATCTATTTATGAAGCATGAGAGCGATTTAAAGAATTCTTAATAAAGTGTCCACACAATGTTATACAAGATTGGTTAATAATTCAAACTTTTTATAATGGATTAGTTGGATCTCTCAGATCTATTATCGATGCCGCTGTTTGTGGTTCGTTGATGTAAAAACCATTTCATGATGCTTATTTCTTAATTGAAGAAATGACTACTAATAATTTTCAATGGCCTTCTGAGAGGGTGAATCCAAAGAAAGTAGCCAATATTCATAAATCCGATGCATTTACTATGTTAGCAAATCAAGTTGCTGCAATTTCAATGAAGTTAGACCAATTGGGAATGAATTTTTCTCAACCAATTTCCTTGATTGAAGAGAATTCGTTAGGCCAAATGATAGATTCTCAAGCATCATTAAAAACTTTGAATGCCATTAATAAGCAGAATAACCCATATTCAAATTATTATAACCCAGGTTGGAAGAACCATCCCAACTTTAATTGGAATAAAACTACGGGTGGTAATAATTAGCAATGAAGGAACAATCAAATAAAGCATTGAGAAATTGAAACAACCAAGGGAATAATAGTTATAGATCTACTTATCCTCCAAGTTTTAATAGTAATACACAATTTAAGGAGAAGAAGTTGTCAATAGAAGAAGTGGTGTTACAAATGGGAAATCAGTTACAAAGTAAAGGAGCTACAATTAGAAATATTGAGAATCAACTTGGACAAATTGTAAATTTATTAAGTAATAGATCCAAAGGAACACTTCATAGTAATACTGAAACAAATTTGAAAGACCAGAATAAAGAGCCAGTAAAAGCCGTTCAACTTAGAAGCGAAAGAGAGTTGGAAGGTAGTATTCAAAAAGAAACTGAAGTAGAGTGAGAAGAAAGTGAAGAATCAAAAGAGGACGCTCCAAAATATTCTTAAAGACCTATTTCTCCACTTAAAGTTAACTTAGAAAAACCACCACCTCTATTTCCTCAGAGACTTTGTCAGCAGAAGTTGGATAAGCAATTTTCAAAATTTGTGGAGATTTTTAAGAAGCTTACAATTAATATTTCATTTGCTGAAGCATTAAAACAAATGTCAAGTTATGTAAAGTTTATGAAAGATATTCTCAACAGGAAAATATTCTCAACAGGAAAAGGAACTGTTGCACTTAGTGAGGAGTGCATTGCTATAATTCTGAAAAAACTTCCTGAAAAGCAT
>NW_018226737.1:267835-275340 GCF_001263595.1 Phalaenopsis equestris | reverse complement strand
CTTCATTCAGAAGAAGCTTCCTGAAAAGCTTAAAAATCCTGGTAGCTTTACAATTCCATGTGCAATAGGAGACATATTTTATGGGAAAGATTTATGTGATTTAGGTGCAAGTATTAAACTTATGCCATTATCAATATTTAAAAGATTGGGATTACTCTGTAGTTAGCAGATCATTCAATAACATACTCTAAAAGAGTTATAGAAGATATCCTAGTGAAAGTAGATCAATTTATCTTTCCTATCAATTTCGTTGTGCTAGATATGGAGGAAGATAAAGAGATATCTATCATTTTGGGGAGACCTTTCCTAGCCACAGGAAGAGCAATGATAGATGTGCATAAAGGAGAATTAACAATGTGTGTCAATGATCAAACTGTTATTTTTAACATTTCAAGCTCAATGAAATATTCTGCAAAAGGTAAAAATGATGAATGCTATAGAATGAATGTTGTAAGATATCTTAGTGAATGCCATTTCAAAACTACTTATGAAGAAAAATCCGAAGAAAAAGATTTAGAACACGAGCAAGAAGAGTAATTAGATCAATGTGAAGATCTTTTTAAGGAAGATTCAAACCATGTTCAAGAAATTTTTGAAATTCTGGACACTATAGAAAAAGATAAATCATTTTGTCCATCAATTGAAAAACCTCCAGAACTTGAGTTGAAGTTACTTCTTGATCATTTAAAATATGCCTTTTTAGGATATTCCTCTACTTTACCAGTTTTAATTTCCTCAAAGTTAAAGATGGAAGAAAAGGATAGAGTGATGAAAATATTGAAAAATTTTAAGAAAGCCTTTGGATGGACAATTGCTGATATTAAAAGAATCAGTCTTTTAATTTGTATGCATAGAATTCATATGGAAGAGAACTACAAACTCAGGACTGATCCTCAAAGGAGATTGAATCCTGTTATGAAAGAAGTTGTAAAGAAAGAAATTTTAAAGTGGTTAGATGCTGGAATTATCTACCCTATTTCAGATAATGCATAAGTTAGTCCAATTCATTGCGTTCCTAAGAAAAGAGGAGTAATTATGACTGTAAATGCATATAATGAGTTAATAACTACTAGACAAGTTGCAGAGTGGCGAATATGCATTGATTATAGAAAATTAAATCTTATCACTAAGAATTAAATCTTATATCTTATCACTAAGAAAGATCATTTTTCACTACCCTTTCTAGATCAAATGTTGGGTAGACTAGCTGGGCATAAATACTTTTGTTTTCTAGATGGATATACTATTTATCACTAAATATAAATAACTCTTAAGGATCAAGATAAAATAACTTTTACAAGTCCGTATGGTACTTTTTCTTTTAGAAGAATGCCTTTTGGTTTATGTAATTCCCCTACCACATTTCAAAGATGTATGATGACAATTTTTTGTGATTTAATTGAAAAGGGATTGAAGTATTTATGGATGATTTTTTAGTATTTGGAACTTCATTTGACTTATGTTTAGAACATTTATCAAAAGTTCTTAAGCACTGTGAAGAAATAAATTTAGTCCTTAATTAGAAAAAATGCTAATTTATGGTAGCAGGAGGAAGTGTATTGGGACATAAAATATCAGAAAATGGTATGGAAGTAGATCCTGCTAAAATTCAAGTGATTGTTAATTTACCTTATCTAACAAATGTAAGGAAAATTAGGTGTTTTTTAGGACATGCTGGATTTTACTTGTGATATATTAAAGACTTCTTATTAAAGACTTTTACTTTATGCCATTTATTGGAGAAAGATGTAATTTTCTAAGCCTTTATGCCATTTACTGGAGAAAGATACAATTTTAAGCTTTTAAGAAGAGTGCCTAAAAGCTTTTAAGTTATTAAAAGAAAAATTAATCACAACACCAATTATAGTTTCACAAGATTGGGGAAAGCCTTTTGAATTAATGTGTGATGCTAGTGATTATGTTGTTGGAGCTGTTTTAGGACAAAGATATGATAAAATTTTCAAAGTAATTTACTATGCTAGTAAAACTCTTAATGAAACCCAAATTAATTATACAACAACTAAAAAAGAGTTATTAGCAATACTATATGCCTTTGATAAATTTAGATCATATTTAATTAGAACTCACTATGTAGTGTATACAGATCGTTCTACTGTTAAGTACGTAATGAAAAGAAGGATGCTCAACCTAGAATTATAAGATGGATTCTTCTTTTGTAAGAATTTGATTTTGAAATAGTAGATCGAAAGGGGATTGAAAATCAAATGGCTGATCATTTATTCAGGCTTGAATTAGAAAAACCACTCTATTTTGATAAAGAAATTAATGAACATTTTCTAGATTAAAAATTATTCAATATTAATGAGTGGCATGTTTCGTGGTATGCCGACATTATGAACTTTCTTATTAGTGATATTATACCCTATGGAATGACATATCAACAGAAGCGAAAATTTATTTTTGAAGCTATGACTTATTTTTGGGATGACCCATTTTTATATAAACAAGGAAATGATCTGATTATTCAAAGATAAGTACCATTAAAAGAAACTTATGAAATTATCCAAAAATGTCATAATTCTGATTTTGGGGGACATTTTAGTGTTGATAAAACAACATACAAAATTTTACAATCTGGATTATATTGGGTTAATATTTTTAGAAATGCTAATACTTATATCGAAACTTGTGATGGATGTCATGATGCTTATATCGAAACTTGTGATGGATGTCAACGAGTAGGCAATATTTCTAGAAGAAATGAGATGCCCCTCAATTATATACTAGAAGTTGAAATATTTGATGTTTGAGGATTAGATTTCATATAACAATTTATACCATCTTTCGGGAATTTATATATTTTGTTCGCATAGGACTATGTATCTAAATTGATAGAAGTTGTTGTTTTACCTCAATGTGATGCTTAAAGTGTTGCAAAATTTTTGAAAGTTAACATATTTTGTAGATTTGGGATGCCGAAAGTTATCATAACTGATGGGGGAAGTCATTTCAGAAATGTCATAATTGAGAAGTTATTAAAGAAATATCATATAAACCATAGAATAGCTACTGCTTATCATCCTCAGATAAGTGGTTTGGCTGAATTATTCAATCAAAAAATTATAAGAATTATGGAAAAATCTGTAAATCCAATAAAAATGGATTGGTCAGTCATACTTGACTACGCTTTGTGGGCTTATAAGACTACATATAGAACTCCTATAAGAATGTCCCAATATAGACTAATATTTGGGAAAGCTTGTCACTTACTAGTTGAAGTTGAGCATAAAATATATTGGAAAATTAAAGAGTTCAATTATAATTTGAAAAATGCTGGTGAGAAATGATAATTGTAATTAAATGAGCTTGAAGAGATAAGGAATGAATCTTACGAAAGTGCTAAGATTTACAAAGAAAATATGAAAATGTGGCATGATCAAAAGATTATTACTAAAAATTTTCAGCCAGGGCAACAAGTTTTACTATATAATGCAAGGTTAAGATTATTCTCAGGCAAACTTAAGTCTAGGTGGATGGGCCCATTTGTTGTGATGAAAGTTCATCCTTATGGAGCTGTGGATATTAAAGATCGTAAAACTGTTAAAGTGTTTAAAGTGAATGGTTATAGATTGAAACCTTATTTTATAGAGGATCAACATAAATTTAATGAAGCAATGATGTTGGGTCAACCAGAATAAGCACTGGTTTGGTCGGGCTAACGACGTAAAACCAAGTGCTTTGTGGGAGGCAACCCATAGTTATCAGTGTATTTTGCTTTGATTATGATTTTTGAGTGATTAAGAAAAATTAGGGTAGTATTTTTGAGCTATTATATGTTATTATTTATTTTAAGACTTTATTTAGTAACTAGACATGTTAGAATGAGAATTTGGACGTTAAGTTGAATGGTGCAAAAATGTGCACTAGTGCTTAAGCGCCAAGATTCAGAGCTTCAACGTGACAGTTAAGAACCATGTGCAAAATTAAGATTCTAGAAGGTTTAACCGCCAATTAGTTTATAAAAACGTGCCATGATAGTTCCTAGACGTGCCTAGAAGTTATTTGAGGGATTTAGGCCTATAAATAAAAGGGTTTTTTGTGAAGGAATTTCACCCCAGATCATTTTCAGCCCTAAAAGTCTAAAGAAAGAGAGATTTAGAGAAAATGTCTTCATGGGAGATGGATTTAAAGAAGAAGGAAGAGACCATGAGGAAGAGATTCATTGGTCAAAGTGCACAAGAGATGTATAACAATTTCTTAGCTGATAGTATTGAAGGAATACCAGAAAAGATCAACAAAATTGAGACTACTATGGCTTTACTTGAGACCAAGGTAATTGAGATTCATGCCCATCTTGAGCATATTAGATGGCAATTGAAAATGTAATTTAGTCATACTAGTTATATAGAGGAAGCAGATAAGGAGATGTTTTTTAAGCAAAAATGGATTGAAGAAGATAGTATCAGAGCTCGTCACCACCGTCCATTTTATTAACTTTATATTCTGATTGCCTCAGGAGAGACTAATGAAAGACCAGAGTTTGTCCCAACAAATGCAGAATGGAATTAAGTTTTATGTTAGAGTTTGTTTGTTAGGAGTTGTTGTTTAATGTGTTATGTGTTAAGAGTTAATATTATTTTTTGGAGTTTATGTTCGTTAGCTGTTTGTGCTTAGAAGATTTTCTCATCCAAGACTATTTGGAGTGAGAATTAAGTGTTACATATATTTGTAATAGTTTGTTAATTAATATATGTGTTTGTTTGTGTGAAAGTTAGTGTCATTTTTAGCCTCAAATTGAATTGAGTTATATGGAGAATTTTGAGAGAAAGGAGAGCTGTAGGAGATGAAAATAGTCATTTAAGTGTTATGAGACCATTTAGGGGTGGTGTACTTAGGCAAATAGTGTATTTTACTTAAATTTAAAAATCTTAAAAATCGTGCATTGGTGCATAAGCGCCACATATCACGCTTAAGCGCGATGTAACCTGAGAGGCAGGTGCCTAAGCGCCACTTATCCGTGCATAAGCGCCGATTCATGACAACTAGTTCGCGAACAATTAAAAGTGAAAAATTAACCAGAAAATTGCCATTTTTCACCCTCCCGTCACCTTCAACCTCTCAAAATCGCGATTTTGGAGAGCTAGGGCACACTATTAAGTGGAGATTTCTTGGTGGAATCAAGAAAAAATTGCTAGATCCAAATTTCTTAAGGTAAGAGCTTTACTTCTATGCAAAAATTTTGGATTTTCACCATGTATTTTGAGTAAATTTGGAAGAATTCGAAAATTCACTATTCATGGTAAAAAATGAGGAAAAATCTATGAAAATTGCATGGGAAGTGTAGTTTAAGCATTTGGAAGTTTAGTTTAGTAATTTAGACTTGATTTTTGAAGTTATTTTTGGAATTTTATAAATTTGTAGAATGGCACCAAGAATGAAGAGGAGTAAAGGAAAGAGCCTTTTTGATTCGAGCAAATTTTTTAGTTTGAATGCTCAAGATAGGTACAGTAATGCATTGCAATCATGAAAGCTTATTCAGGAGCGTTGTTTTAAGAAACCAGGTGGATCTGTAGAAGATCTGATCGTTCATTAACAGTGGAAATGATTTTGTTGTTTTTTGCTATTGCAGTTATATCTGTTGGTAGGGAGTTCTATGTAAACCTCCCTGAAGCTGAAGATGATAGAGTTATGGTTCGAGGAAAGTTGGCACTTTTTTTCACCGAAGGTAATCAATTTGTTCTACCATTGTTCTACCATTTGCCACCGAATACTTTATGTTTTTGAATACTTTATGTTTTGATGCAAATTATAGTCCTACTGAGATGGAGCTAGATGAGATTATTTCTTATTTGATTGATGGAAAGGACTCTGGAAGATCACTAATGAAACGAGATTCAACTTTTCTACGTCAAAGTTAAGTGCACTTTTGAAGGCATGACACTATTTTATTTTTGCTCGTCTGCTACTAGCAAATCATCTCAGCGAAGTTACCAGAGAGAGAGAGCAACGTTAAATTATTGTATCCAGGAAGAAAAGCTCATCGACATTGGAGCTTTGATATGTCAGACTATCATCAGTTCCGCCACTGTTGTTACTATTGCAGGTCTAGGATTTGCTTCCTTGATCTTTTCTTTATGTGAGAAGGCTGGAGTATGATATGATAGCTGGGAGGAAGTACTGTTGCCTCTGAAGCCTATTACAAAGGTGAATGTGAAGACTTATTCTGAACATTCTATTTTAAAATTTTTTACTTTCAGTTTTACAGGATTTTCTAGGAGTTATGGAATGGAGACGTCTGCTGCTTCTACCTCTACTTCTTCTACATCTAGATCATCTACCTCACGTGCTTCTACATTGCTTCTACTTTCTTCTACTTTTAGAGGTGAGTCTACTGAGACCCAGGATCAATTATTACAGAGGATGATGGATAATATAAATTATACAGCTGATAAAGTTCAGAATTTAGAGCATTTTGTAGAGCATATTGATAATTATAATAGGAGAAAAAATGATTATGAAGAGGAATTTCACTCATCTTTAGAAAACCTCATCAGGGGTAACCCAAGAGTGTAATTTCCTTCATATCCATAATACTCTGATTATGAGCTTGCAGATGTTTAGGATATCAATGATTCTGAGAATGAAGAGTAGAATTACGAGATTTATTTTTATGTTTGTATTATGTTATGGACTATGTAGTATGGACTTGCTACAATTACATTTATGTGTTTATTTGGATTTAAGACATGTGATGTGATGTGTTTATGTTGTGGAACTGAATTAAGTATGTTTGAGGGTTAGTTTAGGTTTTCTGATGTATGAGACTGTTATTTTTTTTAATTGTATCGTGACTTTGTGTTTTGATAGTAGTTTTGTTTTAAAATGCCCTGGTAGTACCTGTTGTTGTGTGTTTAGTACTGTGATTTAGTTAGTTTAGAACTTAACTTAATTCTATGTCTTTTGTAAAGTTGAAAATTTTGCTAGCGTAGATCTTAAATTTGAAATTCATAAACTGCTACCCTGTATTTTTCTTTTATCTTGTTAGTGTGTTTGTTTTTATGTTGAGACTGTGAAGTCAAAGTTAGTGTATTAGCTTGCTTTTATGTTTGTACCCACTACTTTGAAGTCTACTGAATCTCTATACGTTAAATTGAAATGAAAATGATAGAAAATTTAATTAACTTTACTCATTTTTTTTAGTTTTATACTTGTATACTTAGGATATAAAAATTCTTGTAAGCATGTTCTTTCAATTTTCATTCATGCTTATATATATCTGCTGCTAAACTGTATAATCTGTTAAAAATTTAAGTTTGGGGGGATGAAAAATATTTTAAAAACTTAAATTTTATTTGTTCTCAATTGTGCTACAAGTGAATTTGATTTTAAAAGAAAAATGATCATGTATATGAAGTTATATTAGGGAAGTAAAATTTGATTTTAGAAATGAGTAACAAAATTTAGTTGAAAATTTTTCGTAATGAAGAAAAACCTTAAGTTAAAAATTTTTAGTGTAGAAAAAGTGTAGAAAATGTTTAATATAA
>NW_018226737.1:266462-267811 GCF_001263595.1 Phalaenopsis equestris | reverse complement strand
AAGAAAAATTGTATTTTTGAAAAAGAAATTTAGACTTTTATTTTAATACTTAAATTTCTTTTATTAAAATAATTTTCAAAACTATTATTATATTTATAAGTAAAAGATTTATATCAGGACTTTGCTTTAGGAAAGGAGAAGTAGAATTCAAAACCATTAAAGGCCTATCCAGATATAGTAATCCTTGCCTAAAAAATAAAAAGAAAAAGAGAAAAAGAAAAAAGAAGAGAAAAAGAAAAAAAAGAAAAGAAAAAGAAGAAGAAAAAAATATAATGGAGGAGAAGCTTGAGGATCAGTGCCTAATCAAAAATTGGTTCCACATTTGATCTTTTTAAAGAATAAAACTTGAGAAAATCTTAAGCTTAAAAATATAATATAGTAAGTAAAATTATTTTTTAATAAAATTTTTAAGTGGAGATAATAAAAGGGCTAAATTCTAAACTTGGAGAATCTACAATATTTTGGAATTAGATAGGAACTCATATTTTCATCTTTCTTAACATTAAAAATTTTTAAACATTAATTTGGTCTCATTTACTAACTATTTTTTCTACATTGGACTACTATATTTCTAAATCTAAATTTTAGTAACTCCTAAAGAAACTCATATACATATCATACTTATTTTCCTTTTAAAGATTGAAGTGTTAATTGAGGACACGTAAAATCTTAAGTTTGGGGGATTTTGATACACCTAAAATATATAGTGTTTTTAGTATATAGTGCTAAAATATATAGTGTTTTTAGACATATTTTTATACCTATTGTTGAGATATTGCGCTTTAATGGGAGGTATTTTTGTGTTTTTCTTTCAGCTACAAGTAAACAAGGTGAAAAATACTTAAAGGAGTGAAAAATGATCAAATTTGGAGCAAAAAGATGAAAATTGTGCCAAAGTGTTTTGGCGCCTAAGCGCTAAAGGCCCCGTGCTTAAGCGTCAGAGGCAGTTAATTGATGGTTTTCTTCATTAGGCCAAATTTTGAAAGGTATTTGAAGCACCTATTGGCTTAAGAGGGTGGTTATGACCAACAAGAATGAAAATATTATTAAAAGACTTGTGAAAGGAGGCATCCTTTGGAGGATTCATCGAATGTGGACACATTTTGAAGAGTTTCCAAGGCACCTTTTGGAGATTTATAAGAGAAGGAAGTTAAGACATTTGAAGGGGGTGCTTGAAAGTTCTGAAAAGAGTTAGAAGAAGAGGAGTTCTACGGAGTTTGGAGAGATTTTCAAGCACCGCAAAAATTTACTTTATCCTTTTTGTTTTTAGTTTATTTTGAGTTAGTTTATTTTGAAGAAGAGATTCAAAGGAACTTCAAGAGTTTGGTAGAGGATTTGAGATTTCAAGA
>NW_018226737.1:239045-266408 GCF_001263595.1 Phalaenopsis equestris | reverse complement strand
TTTTAAACTACTTTTGGTTTTAATCGAGTTTGACAATGATTTTGACAATGATTTTTACTTTTAAATTAAAGTGTGTTTTTATTTTCTCCATGGATTCTGAGTAGTTTTCTTTATCTTTTTTTCCTTAAAATGATAAGTAATTAAACGGTTGGATGGAAGTTATGGAGAGTATTGATCTTTAATGTTTGAAGAAATTGTGATGATTTAAATCCATGAACTTTATTTTCTTCTTGATTTGGCCTATCCAGATGTTAAAATTTGTTGTGAGAACATGTAAGAACCGGGCTGATATTGTCACAGTCAACAATTGAAAAGAATCACATGAGGTTGTATGAATGAGAATGTAATTCATATGTTTAGTGCAAATAAATAGGGAAATAATCATTGAAGGGTGTAGAGTTATAGGAATTTAAAGTGACAGGTTAAAGCCCCCAACTTGGTTTATTATTTTAAGTTCTGATACGAGATATTAGCCCCCAAGTAGAGGGAATCGAGGGAACTCTAGAGTGAGAGCTGATATCTTCCCTGCCTAGCCGATCTTCAGGACTATTCAAACTTTAAATTAATCAATGTTCTTTATAACATCTACAGTAAGGGTAAAGAATATAATTGCTCATATTTGTCACAACACAATTCACATACTTCCACAATAGAATTCCTATACTTATTACTGATTCATGATAAGAAGAAAGACATTTTTCAAATTTAGTGATTTTCTTTTACATAAACTCAAGTTATCTTTTTAAATTGTTATTGTATTGTCAAAAATATCAAAAATACCAAAATGATTTGAATTTTAATACTGCAAATATATTTTTAGTTTAAGTAATTATCTTTTTAAAATAGAAAGTTTGCTATTTAATAGTACATATTGTGTATTTTCCTGTGGGTTCGATATTTAGTTTTTAATCAAAAAGTCTTATATTACTTGATAACGATATGTATACTTGCGTAGTATCCCAATATAAATACAAATTAAATAGTTAAATTCTTATTTTCATCAGGATCAAGTTTTTGTTTCTGTTGCAAAGTAAGGAAACATAAGTGAAAAATATCATCAAATACATTGTTATACTATTGCATATAAGCAGTTTCAGGATCAATATCTAATATTAATAAGGTAAATTTTTTGTGTTATATGTATAATCATTAGTATTGTAATAATTTTTTTTATTTATTTATATTCAAGCATACCTGTAGTTGATTTTAAAAAATTGTATTTATGAGTTTGTATAAAAAATTTCAATATGAAACATCATGTGCATTGTATTCCTATCCGACCATTATAAAAGTGAAACACATATTGAAATCAAATACAATCATAATATTTTGTGTTGGTGAATGTCGGTCGTCAATATGAGAAAATGCATTTAATTTAATTTAATATATATTTTTTGAAATTTAATATTTTAATTTTTGAAAATATAAGACAGAATCGATTTTAGCACAAGTGACATACTTATCCCAAGGAATAGACACACTACTTGATAGAGAGACTCGATTAAATAAACTAAAGAATTTTTTAAATCCATTTAGTCTACAAAACCTTTATATTAACCAACAAATTCCCCTATATAATATAAGTAATTAGATATGGTTTATATTAAGCTGGGTACCAAAGTTTACTATAAAGGTAAGCCCTTATAGTTAATTACATCTTAAATAATCAAAAGTACCTAAGAAAACTCTCAATTTAGATCAGAAGGTATTGTCTTCAAGAATCTCAAAGTTTAAGATTTTTAAGATCAGACAAATAAATTCATATGGGAAAGATCAAGAAGGAACAATTATTTTTGGAATCCAAATGTAGAAAACTAGGTGATGTCACAAATTCTGAAGAGAACCTCGGTGACTTCCCTAACTATCCATGGTTTGGATTCAAGTATAAGGAAAAATTATTATATGTTTCACCTTGCCAACTATTATTATTTAGGGCTTACACTTGTTAGGGCTTACACTTGCATAAAATGGTCATACAAATAGCCTGGAAGATAGGAGGGTTTATGTCGAACGAATGACAACCTCAGAGCTTAAAGCGAGTCAGGGCTTATATTGCACAACATGACTATGTAAAGGCTTAAAGACAAATTGAGGATTTATGTTGTACCAGACGGGCTACCTCAAAGTCTTATGTCTTGTTGTTTAATTCAAAGGAATGTTGTTGTTATAGACCTATTTGCTCTCTCAAAGTTATTTTTTTGTACATTCTTGTCATGCTACCCACAATGTTAGCTCCAAGCTCCTTGTCGAAGTGATACCTTGAAGTGAAAACATTATGTCATATGTTTTCTTTCAATCATTATTAATCTAATTAATTGACAAGTATGTAATTGGGTTTACAGTGATCCACCCTAGGTAAAACAACTACTATTTTTTATTATAAATGGTCTTGCAATCACAAAAGAAAAAGTAAAAGGATAGTAAAAGAAGGTGTTCTTATAAAAATTGCAGTAAATATGTAAATTAGCGTACCTGAGTCTCTGCCACTGCTGCATGGTTAGCATCCTAAAGCATAATATATTTGCAATAAATTTAATTAAATTATAGGAAAGTAAACAGGAGCATCCGGTATAGGAAAAGTCAGAAAATGAGTACTAGTAAAACATGAGCAAGTAAAAGAAGACTCATAATTACATATGGAAGATCAGAATTAAGTGTAAGACATTAGTAAAGGTGGGGGCTCAGACTTGAACTTTGTGCTTCCCAACCTTGAGTAAGAATTACCAACCCGATAATCTATGGAGAGCATTCTTAACATCTATCCAAGTGATTAACCGCAGAACTTTAAAATTTTCATTTTTAATTTAATTTTCATGCATTTCATTTTAATTTAATTTTCATGCATGTAGAATTTACTTTAGCATGCAAAAGAAATTTTTGTTTGTAAATACTTTGCAAAGTAGTATAGTCCACATGTTAATTACTTCAAACAAGCTAAGACTACTGGTAACCTATGAGTGTCAGGGGAAAAAATCTCATCAAGAGTCGGCTAATAGTTTCATCGGTCCTTATCCTCCTTCTCATTAAAGTCCTTGAGCTAGGAGACACTATTCTAAATCCCACTTTGTATCCCTCGTTTAGCACACATTAACATTATCATCATCACCCTAGCCACCTAGACCTCAGACTTACACAAGCTCGATGATCCATATGTGGCAAAAACAAAAACCCCTAATTGCTCACAAGGATTTAAATACCTTAGAGAAGACTCAAATCCTTGAGCATTGGGTCCATTAATGTAGGATAACTAGTGTAGGGCATTTTCTATTGATTTAGGTGAATTATTGGGTCCCGAGGCATAATTTGGTAGGCCCCTAAAAGTTTTAAGGATGATTTTCTTGAACAAAGAATAATAAGTTCAGTTGTCCTTCAAAATATCCAAAAGATCATAAAAGTGTCAAGGGCATAACCCTAAACAACATTTAAAGTCTTTTGAATGATTTTGAGTTTATTTGTACTTATTATATTGTTCAATTAATCATTTAAAGTTAAATTTAGATTCAGTGGTGATTAATTTATCCCGTGCTGAATGAACCTTAATGTTTTAATTATCCCATGAGCAAATTACTTAAGCATTCACTTGACTTCCAATTTAAGAATTATGTGAGTGGGTGCCCATAATGGCAAGCTTAAATCATTAAGGATCATGTGCTCATGATTAAAGTGGGGTTTTTAGTGTTTTATAGATATACATGGATAATATTGTTTCTCTTTTCAAAACCTCATCAAGCAAACTTAAATCAGTCCTAATTCATTTCTAAGCCATTAAGTCTTCTTTTGTGGAAAAAATTACAATAATCAAAATGTCAGGTTAGATGAATCTAATTCTTATTAAAAAATCATGCTTATCATCAAATCACCAATTAAGAGGCTTCAAATGAGTAAGTTATTATTTTCCTAGCTGAAGCCCACTACCTTAGGATCATCCAATTAGGTTAACTTCCAAGTCACAATAATTTAAGAAAATTATAATTTTACCATTGTAGAGAAGTGAAAAATTAGTTTCTACCTCTTAGCCGTCATATTTTAAACATCTAAAGGAGTTTATTATTATCAATATTACCCATTTACCCTTTGACTTAGCCTAAATTTTAATTAAGGCATCAAAATCCTATAATTACCATTTTACCCTTAGGGCTTTCCATTTCATAAATAATTAAATTCAACTCAAATGACTTTGAAACTTTTTTGGTACCCCCACTCATGATAAAATATCACTGGAGAAATTCTAATTTTCTGATTTTTATTTAGTTTTTATAATTGTTTTTACTCAAAAATTGGGATTTTTAATGTTAATTTGTTTAATTAATCAAAGTGAAGTTTATGTTCTTCAGAAAATTATTAGATGTTTAACTAGGTCAGAGAACCACTTAGGCCAAATTTCATGAATGTTTGGGTTACATTTTAATTATTATAATTATTTGTTTATTTTGGTGGTTAATTAAATAGAAAATTTAATTTAATTTCAAAAATTACTTTTTATACTTTTCTTTAGTCCTTTGAGTTCAAAGAACTCAAAGAAATAAAATTTTCATTTTTTATTTATTCTTTTTATTTATTGTAAATTTTTTAATGAAAAATTAAGGAAAATACATTTTTGGCATTTAAAAATAGTTAACTATTTTACGAAAAATAGGAAAAAATATTCTAAATGATCTCAAGTGATGAGGGAAAATTTTTTATCATTTTGGTATATTTTTATATTCTTGTATTTTTTTTGGGAATTTTTTTAATAGTATTATTTTATGGAGAAAATAGCCCAAAAATGGACTTTTTATTTAAAGTTTAATTTTATTTTTCTTGGATGCCCATGGTCACAAGGAACACTCCAAAAAACTTTTCACAATTTTCCGAGTTATATGTTATTTATTAAAATTATATTAGTGCAAAAACCCCATTTATCTTAAAAATTAAACTTTGATACAAAATATATTTCAAATTGGTTTCAAATTTTTACAGTGACTTAATTTGTTCATTATCTTCACTGTGGATCAAATTTTGTGATTTAATGAATTATACATTTTTTTCTTTAATTTTAATGAGTTATAATGACTTAATTAACTAAGATAATACACCTAATTATTTAAACTCGTTTTATATTTTTCCTAAGGCTCTTTAACCTCAGTTAACATTACCAAAGTGAACTTCACATTATTCTTATTTATATTTTAATTTATATAATTATTTTAATAAAAAATAGGTCACTAGCTTTGAAAATTGGGGATTTTAGAGTTAGGCGTGTTCTTTGACTTTGGAAAAACAAGAGAACACTTCTAATCACGTGGAGAATAAACTTTCTAATTTTTAAGTCATGGTGATTATTATTTAGTTAAATAAAACTAAAACAAGCTGCATAGTAGTTAATTAATTTAAAATAAAATAAATATAAAATAATTTGCATTTTTAATTCATAATTTTATCCTCTATTCACTGAGCATTAGAGTATTTTTATTTTATTTTTATGATTTTCCAACACTAACTTATGATTTTCTTAAAGTTTTTGAATTTATTTAAATAAAAAATTTCTTATTTTTCTACTTGTCCACGCGACACCAACTCATTCATGACAGTTCCAAAACGCCATGTGTCGTGCTCTAATTTGATGCCGCCTTTCTAATCAACAGCCACAAGTCCCGCCTTTACCACTTCATCTTCCCATCCGACTTCATCTGGAGCGCTCATTCAAGACACTGTAAAACAAACGGCATACGTTCATTGTCCTCATCAGACTCAACCCGAGAACCGTCCAGCTTCTAGACCTAAGATCTCATTAGATAATCAACCAAATCGCATGAAGTTTGTTCCTACACCTTCATCTAAGACAAGCAAACCTATCTATATGGTCACATGCATAAGAAATACAAGTCTACTTCACAGTTGATGAGACCAAGCCAAAACTTAAAGATTTTGAGTTATAACTTTGGCCAAGAGGTGAGGCCTCAATTAGGAGGTTGCAGAAGCTTCCTTGGAGTCCCACAAATGTGCTTGAAGCGTCACCCTCCTATGGTATGGGGTCTAGGTATGAGTTCAATTAACAAGTGGTGTAGCCTTGATCTAAGTCTAGTATAGAGGGCACAAAAAGAGGGGGCTTCGATGGGGAACTTCCTCGTTTGGTTTGAGGAAGCTTTGGAGCAATAAATTTCAAGGTTTATGGAGTTTGGTGGAATGACAAAAAATCTCCTGAAGTTTAAGCTTGAAATTATGGTTTGCAGTAGAAGAGATGGCTAGAGTTTGATTGAGATGAGCTTAGGAAGGTCTGGAGAGGCTCTAAGAACAATTTGGCATGGCTTCACTAGGGAATTGGATCCTCCTTTCATTTGACCAAAAATGGTGGGTTTATGACCATGGCCAAAGGGGAAGTTCTAGGCTATGATTGGCTGGTGTTTGGAAGCTCAAGTGGAGGGTTGAATGGTGCAAGTGACCAATGAGGGAGTGCCACATAGGAGAGGTCTAATTTTGGGTTCAAACATTGGGAGATGATCTCATTTTTTAGCTCTCCAGTGACTAGGGTAGTTGGGCATGGCTAAGCAGCTGGCTAACTGAGTCAGGGAGGCTAGAGAAGCTTAATGATTATGGGTTAGGGGCTTGGGAAGGCTTGTGGCAAGTGTCCCTTTGGATTAGTCAATTTTGGGAAGAAATCCTCCAAATCAAGGGACTCTTGGTCCATCGCTCAACTAGGTTGGGCTGAGTGGATCTATGTGGGTTCTTAGGCTCCAAAAGGTGGTTGTGGTGGCCAAGGTTGAGCTAACTCAAGTGCCTTGAGGTGAATTTAGGGTTTGAGTTCAAAATCATGGTTTGAGCTTGTACTTAGGTTTAGGCTTGGCTAGGGTTTTGATTTGGGTTAATTTGAAGTCTAAAATGGATTAGAAAGAGTTTATCAAGAATTTAGATATCAATTGGGTTGAAATTGGGTTGTCATGAAGTTTAATTTGGGGGATTTTAGATTTTGGATCAAAATTGGGGGGTTTGGTTTGAGTTGAGTTCAGGCTAGGTTTAGGTTTGGATAAAGAATACCTCAGGGTTCAAATTGTTCTAGTGGAGTGTCATGAAGAGTTTAGGATCTTAAATTTGGGAAATTGAATAAGTTGAGTTAAATTTGGTAGAATTTAGGGGTAAGGTCAAATTAGGGATTTTGGCTGAAAATTGAAATTAGGGTTTGAAAATTGGTTCAATTGGACTTAAAATTGATGTATATTAGGATTGTACATGTTGATTAATAATTTAGGTTTGAAATTGGGTGAGATTAAAGTTAATTTGGTGGAAATTGAAGTTGATTTGGAGAATTTGGAGATTTGGGGGCAAATTTGGTATTTTGGTAAAAATTGGCCAATTTGGTCATATTTTGTAAATTTAGGGCAATTGGGTAATGTGGGGAAGTTTTAAATGATTTTTGGGATCAAATTGGGTGAAGTTAGGGTTTTGGCAAATTTGGGTATTTTGGTAATTTTGGCAAGTTTTGAGTGAAAATGAGGAAATTGGATGGTTAGGATTGCTTTAGGTGAAGTTTGAAATAAATTTGGAGATTTTGACAAATTTTGGGAATTTTGAGTAAAATGGGGATTTTAGGTGGATTTTGGGTTTAGGGTGGAGAGCATGCAACCCAAAGGAACCCTTCATATGTTGGTCCAAAACATTTTAGCCAAAGGCTAAGGGCTTGGGTCCACCCATATGAGCTTCCAAAAGGAGCAAGAGGGTGAGTCAGAGTTAAGTAATTTCAAGTGTGGGTGTGCAAAAGATCAAGCTCTCTAGTCACCCAAGGCTAATCCTAAGGCCTGACAATCCTATGAGGACTCCCCTTGAGCTCCCTCATGTTGGTTTCAACCTTCTAAGTGGTAGAGGTCAACACCAACATGTGGAATTCCAAGAAGAGTAAAGAAATTTTTTAGAATTTCTAATGGGTCAGAGTTTCATAACTAATCCTCTAGGATAGTCAACAGGAAAGTCCTATGACAATATCCTAGGCTTTTAAGGAAGAAAGACTAGACCTCAACAAATGTGAGGTCAACAGTGAACGACAATGTCTAATGTATGTAATCTTTTCACTGTTGGACAAACATCATGCACATATTTTCCATCAATTTCTCCAATACAATCATAAGTCATTTATGTAAGATATTAGATTTATTACATTTAATCAAATTTTGAAAAAGATGAAAACATAAATCTATCTTAAAATATGACATATAGTGTTGATTTTATGAAATCTATAGTCTTTGGAATGTAGGGTCTTCAGGTCTAATAAATTTTGAAGATAAGCTAACTAGAGCTTTTAAATCAACTAAAAAATTATACACTCTTTATTTCTAATGAGCACTGGAACTAGTTCATGGCTCCTCTCATAAACTCATTTTGTGATAAAATATAGTGGGTTATAACCAAGACCTCTTTTATAATCATCCTAGAATAGCCATAGTTTCTATGATTTATGTGTAATTCTTCTAATAGATCTACAAATACGGTATGTGTCATATGAAACAAATTGTAAAATTTAATTGGATGACACATAACAACTCCCCCAACCCATATTTTGCCATTTTATGTGGATATCATAGAAGGAGTGTAAGCATTAAATAAGTTGTAATACACATTTATTAAGCTTAATGCAGATTTAATTATTCTCTTACGTCGTTCTCTATCCACATTATTCATTGTTGATGTAGCTAAAAAATGTAAAGAACATTGAATTACCAACTATTATATTAAACAAAAAACCACGACAATGAAACGTTCAAAAATATGAAAGATTATAACACTAGTACATAAAAAATAATATGTCATACACCGATATCAACTAAGCATAAAATGTCCAAAAATAACTTACGATTCATACATTCTGATTCACATAAATGTAACAAAAATAATTAACCTTATACTCTAGTCTCATCGACATAAAGAACTCTCCCCTAGTCAGATCTTCTAACTTCATTGAAAACAGTTAAAATGAAATGTCATAAATTTATAGAATTTCTTCTAATAATCTGATAACTTTTTGAATAGAAGTTGCATTTGATCTGTTAGGCTCATTAGTGCAAGATGGAACTAATTACAAAATTTGACTTCTTGACAGTTGGCACAAACTACAAATTAATTGATAATTGATATGGTGATCTAATTGAAATGACATAAAGAAAAGAAAGAACTGAACTTTTAATAACTTCTTACCTTCAATATCTCATCCCACTTTCCTTCTGAAGCATAAATGGTTCACTTTTATGAGATCCCAACTTAAGCCTATTGATCCTCACTTTAACTCTTTCCATATTTTTCATTATTTTTTTTATCCCATGTCTTTTTTTAGCCGCATTCTATGATATTCTCTTCCAATGCTTCTCTTAAATTATGAGCTTGAGTTTTGGTTGGATTTGGACTACAATTTGGGTCAATTAAATGTTTAATCTGGTGTGGGGAGATATCATAAATAATTTGGAATTGAAATTGGAGAAGGTTGAAATCAATTTGGTTGTCATTAGGGCTAATTTGGGGAATTTGGGCCTTCAAGGGCATGGGCAATTTGGAGCTTTTGGTCAAAATGGGTCAATTTAGTCAAATTGGGTTCATGGGAGTGGTTCAAATTGATTTTGGGTACATTTGGGAGGATTTTGAAATTTTTGGGAATTTTTGGGTCATGAGGGGCATTTTGGTAATTTTGGCCAATTTTGGGGTTTTGGTGATTTTTAGTCAATTTGGGTAGTGGATAATGATTTGAGATGATTTTGAAAAGGAATTTGAGAATTTAGGGAAGTTTAAGAATTTTTTGCAAAATATAGGGTTGTAGGGGTATTTTGGTAATTTGGTGGAAGTTTAAGCTAAAGTGGACAAGTAAGTCAAGAAGACATGTCAAACTGATAGGAGCCATATGAGGACTCATTTTGGATGTTCAATATGCTTGTCCTAACTCTCTTAGCCAAAAGGCCAAGGGTTTGGGTCAACCCATATAAGCTTTCCAAAAGGAGTCGGGAGACAAAATCAAGGGGTCCTAGGGTTATGCTTTCTACGACAAGGTAAGAGTCACATTCAATTTCATGGGTGAGAATGTAATCCATGAGATTGAGTGCAAATAAATAGGGAATATACTTTATTGGATGCAGAATTGAAGATTTTAAGGTGACATATTAAGATTCTCAATTTGGTCCAGTTGAATGGAAACTAATGTGAGATTGTTAGCCCTCAGGCGAGGGAGATGTGGGAGCTCTGGACTGAGAGTCGGTATCCTCCCAACTTAAAAACAGAATTAGGGACCAAACTCTGGATTAGTCAATGTTTTTTATGCACTTGACCGAGGATAAAGAATAGAATTACTCCAATTTAGCACAATAATTATATATATAATTTTAAATGATTTTAATTACTTCAATAACCATGCTCATTGTAAAGGGGAAGAATGCTTTCTTAAATTTGAACTCTTCGTCACAAAACTTTGTTTAGTTTTAGTAAATTTAACTTTGAAGTTAAGAAATTAGTTTATTAAACTTAGTTCTTTTTGTTACATTTTTGTTAGAATTTATTAAACCCATTTTAACTTGTCTTTCTTACTTTAATTTTTATAGTTTGAATATTGTGATTTATGTTATTATCATAATAATGTTCATCTTCCAACGTAAGACTTGATAGTAGTAGATTATAATTAGCCTGAAGGATTTCTTACTGTGCTTCTCTATGGGATCGATACAGAAGTTTTTAAGGAAAGCTTTATATTTCTTGATGCGATACGTGCACTTGCATAGAACCCCTAGTGTGTGAACCATTTTATATATTTTATATAATATTTTTATTTTGCACATTAAATACTTAATATAAATGGGTCAAGATGTTGGCCATATTTTTGGAAACTAAATTACTGCATATGTTTGGGATGGGTCAAATTTTTGGCACTGTTACCAGGGATTTAAATTGACATAAAAAACACAAAAAAATAACACATACCAGGGGCGCATCAATAACTCAACTGAGATGGAGAGCACACTACAAAGAGCAACCCCATCGACATAGCAACAAAAAACCACAAAGAACAAAGCTGTCAAAAAATTTTCTCCAAACAAATTTTATGATAAAATAAAGGCCAATATAGAATAAACAAATGTCAGTTTTTCAATATAATAATTTCATTAAACAAATTCATAGAAAAATGAATCAAAAGAAATTCGGTGTATGTGCAAACCACAAACCATATAGAATAAAGACATTGAGATAGAACCAGATATCACAGAGAAAAAGCCTTTAAAGTTAAAGGATAAGGTAGTAGTAGAGGATGAAGGAAAGCAAAGGAATAAAATGAAAGAAATCACTCGTCATTAGTACTCAAGGACAAAGGAAAGTAACGGATGTAAAAACTCTAGGTAACAAACTGAAGGAGGATTACTCAACTAGATACGTGCTGCGTGGCAGTCATGTAATATCTAAAGAACAAATATGCAAAACATGGATCACGGATGATGTCACAAAACATCAGGTGGATCTAAATAAATGCACCACACTGCAGAAACCAAACACACCAAAGTGTATTTTACGAGACATGCCACAAAAAATAAGTTGTCCCAAAAGAATTTTTGATGTTTTTAATTATCTTATTCTTTTCACACTAGGCCTCTGAAAATATAAAAGGGTGGGTTGAGAAATTCTTATTAGAATGCTTAGATGGATAAATTCAAGTAAGAACCCCCAATAAACACATGAATGACTAAATTAAAATCAAATTAATATGAACAATCCAACCCAAATCATATATTCTTGAGATACAAAATTAATCAATATTTGAATTAATGCCAAATACTTCAAAGGCCTTTAAGTTTCTATTGGATTACATCACAACTCAAAAATAAAAGAGACCAAAGTTTAGTATATGTATCATATCAGAGATGATATCAACCAAAGTAGTGAACTACAAAAGAAATCGACATAGAAGAGTTAGAAAAATCTCAAATTCCAACCAAGTAGCAACCACAACTTGAATATCAAAGATGTATAATAACTCAATAACTAAGAAAAAAATATAGAATAAAAAAAATGCTAAAAAGGCATACAACTAAAAAACCAAATTTTGCTTAGCTCCTTAATGTAAGCAGGAATATCAGCTTTAAATTTTCACTTACTAATTCTCAATTTAACATTCCAATTAATTTCCTCCACCAGCATCTCTAAAAAGTTAGAAGTATTCCTAAAATTGATAAATTAAGTGATTCATTTCCCTCCAGATAAAATGAGTCAAAATTTTAACATCAAGTAGAAAACCTTTTTGTTGATACTAGAAGAAAGAGTATTAGCAAATGCAAGAGTTTGTAGCGTATTCACTCTTTAACATAAAGAAGTTTCCTTGAGGTATGCATTTCTTAATAGAGCCTGGGAATTGTTGTTCACCATAATCCCTTTAAGAGTTAAAGGTGTTGAAATGAGTATGCTTTATATTCATGATATTAGAGAAATGAGAGAAATAATCACCATAGGTACTCAACTATACAAAGTAGAGTTAAAGGTGTTGAAATGATTATGCATAATATCCATGAGATTAGAGAAATTATCCATCACAATTGAAAATATGTATGGGGGTAGGGGACATCCTGGTTTAAGACTTGACAAAATATTAGAAAACATTTCATTTCACTGTTAATGATAACATAAAAGTGAACTATTGAAGTGCAAGCTTTAATCCATTAAATGAATTTAGTAGAAAAACTGGTACTAGTCTTTCTAACATAGATAAAATTAAGATTATCATTATAAAATATTTTCTTAGTGTCAATTTGGCACAAAAACCTTTGTTCAAAGAAACAGAATAAAAGCCAAAAAGAAGTTCATTCACCAGCATCATGCTATCAGCTATGACATACTGAGAAAGAAAAATTGATTGGGCTGGATTAATGATGTTAGGAAGCAGAATTTTCAGCCTATCAGCTACTAGCTTTGACATAAACTTCTAAATAGTCTTACACGGTGATATAGGTCCAAAATTATCAAAAGACATAGCTTGGTTATTTTTGGTACTGGAAGTAATGGTCATATGACAAATTTAATTAGGAAGCTTGGAAGTATGAACAATTTACTTAACAAAAGCATTGCAATCATTCCCATTAAAATTCTAGGCGTCTTCAAAGAACTTGACAGTGAAACCATCCAACTTAGCTATCATGATTGATCTACTTGAGGAAAAGCTTGATTAATATCAGAATTAGAGAAATTATAAATAAGATCAGCACATTCATCATAACCCAAATTTCATCCCATAGGAAATGAACAAACAAAGTGAGTATAGTCTAAAATAAGACAGTTAAGAAGCTCAAGAAAATGATTAATAGCTAGCCAACTATTCATATTGAGAATTAAAACATGTATCTTTAAGATCAATTTCTTCAATGAAATTTTTTGCATACAGAAGTATTATTTTTTTAATAAAGATAGTTGACATCATTTTCACCTTTCATAAGTCAAAAATATAGAAAAATTATTCCATACAGACAATCTATGCAGAGATGTGCAGAGATGCATACGGTGTTTGCATACGGTGTTTGATCTCCACCGTCCATCACAACAAAGATGTATGACGGTAGGTCTTATTTTGAAATTTTTTTTAAAAAAAAAAATTTACCCTAATGGACAGTAGAGATGGAACATGTACTCAGAATGCCTCGTTAAGTTGACTTTGAATTGCACACCAGGAACCTGAAGCATTTTTCTTAATAAAAAAAGTCTTTGGCATAAAATGAACTGAGATAAGAACGAGAAATATGCGGAACAGTTTGCTCAACCTCATTCGATAATTGAAGCAACGTGAAGCACACAATGCCGAGCGGCAATGAATCCAACGATTGATCACTTCTTGACTTCCATCGACACTTTGGCAACCGTCGCTGCTCTCCTAATCTTCAATTTTCACGCTTCACACATGACGCTCCACGCAGGCAGAAGTTCAGTGAGATCCAAGATCCAACCACTACAGCATTATTATCTGTACTTTTAATCAACGAAGTAAATAGACCATAATGCCCCCCAAACAAATCAAGAATCACATAATTAAACAATTTTCTTAAAATGAATTAATATAATCCATTCTACAAACAAAAGAATGTCATTTTGGGTGGTGATAACAATTCGAGTCCGAGCACATCAACCGAAATTTGAAATACAAAACAACTTCGGCTTTATTTAATCAAATTCATGTCGAATTACATATATATAATTTAATCAATTATGATTTTTGATACCATTTTAAAATTTCAAATCGAATCGTTGAAATATTCATAATGATAAATATTCATAATGATTTTTTTTTTTTTGAAATATTCGCCACGTCTCCCAAATTCCTTTTAAAATAAATTTATAATCGAAAGAGTTGTTTAATGAAAAGAATATAATGATAGAAAGAATCCTAAATAAATTAAAATTAACTTTAATCAATTAATCATAAGTATATTTAAAATTTTCATGATATCGTTTAAGAAATTTGCATTAATTAATCATAATTTCTCGTTCTTATCTCAGTTCATTTGCATTAATTAAACATTTTGGGGCAATTTTCAATTTTGGTGATTTTTATAATTTTTTATTTTTTTAATTATTTAAAATTTCATATATATCTTAAAAATTAAATATTTATTTTATTCTTTATTTTATTTTTTTTAAGCTTCCGGGGGTCACAAGGGACTCCCAAAAACCTTAAAAATTTGATATATCTCTATCATTTGACTCGGCTGCTACACGACCCGCGCTTTATGTTTCATCCATCCATTCAACGCAATCTGATCCATCTGTCTTATGCACGCGCTATCGGACAGCTTCTGGTCATAGTCCCCAATGGCCCTAAACCGTAAATCGTTCGTTTTCTAAACTTAATTTCTCTCTCGATTCTCAACCAAATCACATGGGGTTTGTTTCTAAAGCTTCATATGCTCAAGAAGAACTTATCTATACGATTAATCAATTATGAAATACATGTTTGCTTCACAAATGACCAAACCGAGCTCAGTTTAAGGAAAAATAGTCCATACCTTAGTCCAGGAGATGTAGCCTCAATTGGATTTGTTCCTGACCTCATTGTGAGCTGGCGAACCTCCTCCAAGTGTCAATTTGAATTGAGACTGAGTACAAGTAAGAATTCGACCAGAGAGTGATTCGGGCTTGGTCTAGGGCTAGGTTAGAGTGCTCAAAATGATGGGGCTTTGGTTGGGGAAGTATTCTTTGGCTCTGGTGAAGCTTATGGGATAGTCAATTAGAGTTTGGATGTACTTGGTGGTATCGCCATGAAAAACCTTGAATTTAAGTGGTGAAATTATGGCTTTACATTGGAGATGAGGGGCTAAAAATGGTTGGGATTGGCTACTTAGGATTGCAAAGAGGTCTGGTGAGAGTTTGATAGAGTTTTGTTAAGGTTATAATCATTAACCCCCTTTAGTAGTGGAGGTTGTTCTATTTACAAAGGAGGCCATGGCTGCCATCAGGGCATGCCGTGGCGACAGGGGAGCCGCTTAAGTGGAGGGAAGGAGGGCTTCAGTGGCCAATTGCCATGGGACATCTCATGGGGTTCAATTTTGGGGTTTAAGTCATTTGGGCCCTCTCGGGCATGGGGTTTTCCGGCAACTGAGGTGGTTGAACAGCCAGGGTCGAGTCACCCTCTGGCTCAGGTGAGCCAGGGAGGTTGAGTGGTGGAGTCAATTTGGGTTTAAAATGGTTTCATAGTGAAAATCCAATGGAGATTTGAGGTTTTGACAATTTATGCTTGCTTGGGTTTAACCCATTGGTCACTTGGCTAAAACTGGCCCCAAAGTGGTTAAAGTTGATCTTAAGACCCTTGAGCAGGTTTTAGTGAAGTCAAAAGATTGGCTTGGGTATGAGAGAGTGAGTTTGAATTTGCATGAGAAGGGTAAGTTCAAATGGAGGAGGGAGAGGGAAGTGTCACTTCTCTGCCAAATTTGGCAAAGTTGACCTTGGGATGGCCGTGGAAGGATCCATTAGACATCATATGATGTGTATGAGGTCATGGGAAGCTTTCATGCAAATGAAAATTTTAATTTTCATGAATTTTAGAAAAATCATGCCATGATGCCTAATTTGGATAAGAGACATGTATGTATGAGGAAATTTGGTATGATGCCATGATGAAATGGTTTTGCATGTCATAACATGATGAAGGAAGGATTTATGTCATGTGGGCTCAATTTGGGCTTTTAAAATTAATCGTATGGGCTTTTGGAAAATTTTTATGAAAATGGGTTTTTTTTAAGCATGCACATGATGATTTTAATTTTTAAATTGATCATAGGACATTGAAATGGATTTGGATTTGGTTGAAATTGAGTTCATACATGATGAGGTTTAATGTGAATTTAAAATTTGGAGAATTGAATTGGTCATGAAGTTCAATTTGGGGGATTTTAGATTTTGGATCAATTTGAGGTAATTTACTTGAATTTGGATTTGGAGTTTGGAATTGGGCTTGAATTTTGTTTTAATTAGGTTATACATGATAAATTTGAGTTTAGAATTAAAATTGATGATAAATTTGAGTTTAGAATTACATGATAAATTTGAGTTTAGAATTAAAATTGGGGAAGATTGGAGTCAAATTGGTGGAAATTGGGGGTGATTTGGGCTTTAAAGTGAAAAATTGGGATTTTGGTCAAAAGGGTTCAATTTGGTCAAATTAGACCCAATGTATGGTCAAGAATTGTTTTTAGGGGTGTTTAAAATGATTTTGGATATTTTGCAAAATTTTGGGCCACTAAGGGCATTTTGGTAATTTTGACAAATTTGAGGGTAATTTGGTAAATATGAAAAATTTGAAGTGTTTTGAGTAATTTGGATGGTATGAAATGGTTTGAAATGATTTTTGAATAACATTGAGGGATTTGGGTCAACCTTGAATTTTAGGGTTCCAGAGGCAATTTGGTAATTTTGGGAAAATTTAGGGCTAAAAGGCCAAAATTTGAAATTTGGGTAGGGTTAAGTTTTGATGGAAATGATCAGGAACCACCCACATGAGTCTCCAAAATGGCAAGGTGACCAAACTATACATGTGTAGGTTAGGGTTCAAGGTTGCAAGTTGAAGTGTGAAGTGCAAGTGTGTGTGTACTAGATCAAGCCACATCACCCAGGGTTAACCCTAAGGTCAAACTGTTCTATGGGGAAAGTCTAAGAAAAGCAAAGAAGCATTTGGAATTTCTAATGGTGAGGGCTCCATCACATCACTAGTCTTTTCGGATATTCAACAAGAAAGTTTTATGGCTAGATCCTAGGCTCCTAAGGAAAAAAGACTAGACCTCAGCACAAAGTGAGATCAATAATTAGTAACAGATTTTGAGAGATATCTGAAAGGAATTGTAAGAAGTTTGTGTGGATCAACAGGAGACATTGTTGGAGGGATTTTCTTCTTTCTTTCAGAGGAAAAAGCTAAGTATTTTTTTATTCATTATCATTAATTGTTATAGAAACTTTTTTAGTGAATTTGCTTTGATTTAAACGAAGTTTTTTGTTGTGTTTTTTTTCCATACTTAGTGAGTAGTTTTCCTTACTCTTTATCCTTATGATGAGATTAAATCATTTGTGGGATTAGATTGGTTTGAAGATTTCTTTTATTTCAAAATTGTGATAGTATTTTCATCGGTTCTTAATTTACTTTGCAAACTGGTCACTTGTAATGTTAAAACTTTTTGTGAAACATAATGATTCGCGAGGACCATAATTTCATCAAGTAGTGTGTACCACACTAACCTTACTGGGAGGGCAACTAAAATCTAAGGAGAATGCAAAAATATAGGGAGCTAAGTTTGGCGCTAAAATTGGTGATTCTAGAGTGATAGACTAGAACCAGTAATTTGATCCAGAAGTTGGGAAACTAAGACTAAATGTTAGCCTCCAGGCCGAGGGATAGTAGGAAATCTAGAGTGAGAGCTAGTATCTTCCCAGCTTAACCAAGGATTTAGGAACTTAACTATGGATTAACCAATGTTCTTTATGTACTTGTAAGATGGTAAATAATAGGTATGCTCCTATTTGTCACAATATATCATTTAAACTTTTAAACATTTTGATTCCTACACTGATTATGATCTCATTGCATGGAGAAAGGGATTTTTATTATATAAGGACTTTCCAAAATTTAACCATTCTCTTTAGATTAGATTTTTATCACTCCAAAGAACTCAATAATATGACAGTCTACCATAGTCATTGCTTTAATGACAAGAAATAACTCATATTATTCAACTGGTTAATAATCTGAGGATACCAATGCACCCGAAATAATAGATAGCAAAAGCATGTTGACCTATAGTATTATTCTCAAAATTTATGTCAATACGCTCAATAATCCTCCTATTTGAGGTATCTTAGGATTAAGGCTTCACTTCTATCAAAAAATCTCTTAAACCTATCCTACCTCTAGCCTAGGATCAATCCAATATAAATCAAATTAAGTCCAAACTTCGACTTGAATCAATTTAGACTAACTTCAAAATTAATCCAATTTTGAACCATTTTCAAATCAAGTCCAATTCAACCTTAAACCAATTCCAATCAACTTCAAACCAATTCAACTCAATTCAAACCAGTTAATAAGCTCAATATTGGATTCTCAGTTTTCAATCCTCACTTCTTTGGCCCAAACCCAAGGTTCCACAAATCTAAAATTCACATTAAAATCCCAAATATACAATTAATTAAACTTAATTGTCTTTAATCAAAACCAAACAAATTTTAATCAACTTTGATTGATCATCCACCAACTAAAATCTAAATAAAGTTTAATAAGTTAAACCAACACTAATAAGCCCAAGGAAATCATAATTAATCACGCCTTTAAGAAATCAAATTTAACAGATTTTTAACAAATCTTCTAAGTGAATTTAATAAAAGTTCTTAGGCAAAAAATCTTAAGAAAATATGAACAATCCTTAATAAGCTTTGATAAAACTTAAATGGATTTTGATAAACAAACCCTAATAAAACTTTATTAACTTAAGTCAAGTTTAATAAATATCATTGAGTGAACCTTAATGAACCTTGATAAATTTTAATCGACTTTAATCCATCCTAAAGCTTTAACAAACTTAATCAGATCCAAATATCTAGCTTAATGAACCTTAAAAGAACTTTGATAATCTCTAAATTAAAATTTAAAATTAATAACCAATAATGAATAGGTTAAAAGAATATTCAAAACAATTCATTTATATAAGTGATAGCAAATCAACTAAAATAATCCTTAAAATGAAATCAAAACATAGCAAAGTCAAACCTTAAATTTAGGTGAAGCTCGCCAAAAACCTCAACTCCACTCACACCATTCCAACTTTAAATCCATCAATATGTGTCTCAATTTCAATCATTGTACAAACATTTTTCGATCAATTTAGTCTGATATAAGCTAACACATTAATTGAGAGTGTTCTCAGAAGTCACAACTTCTGAGATGCAATTAACTATGAGAAAATTCATGCATAAGAAAATTCGACCCATAATAAGATAACCTTATCTTACCTTCGTAAGTTTAGGGAAAAACCATGGCTTGGTAGATCTATAAGTTAAGGAGGCCTTCCTCATCCAGGGGATCAGTCCCATGGTGGTATAATATTTTTCAAATGTCGTGTCTAACCACTTAGAAATAAATCTTCTTGAATACCTATGATGGATATGACAATAAAAATTTCCCACAAGCTTATTTTTTAAAGAAAATCTATATGATCTTCTTTAATTGTACAACAAATAATTTTCAAAATATTTATGGAATGTATCATAAATACCCAATGAATTTTATTCAATTTTATTCAAATTTAAGACTTTTGTCCTAATTTTTTGTAGAGATTCTTCTATAAAGGAAGATGCATTTTAGATCCACTTGTGGTGTCATCATTTCTAGGCATCTTTCTTATTGGTGCTTCTATTATAATATTTTCTTTTCAAATAATTTTGAATGTCTGCTGCAAATGGGGATTCAGGTAGGAGGAGATGCAGTAGGGAGCAGTTGGTAGTTTGGGGGGTTGCTACGATACAAGTTATGGACATTTCTGAAGTTAATCAGACAAATTTTCAATGCTAATCAAGTTAAGGCTTAGATGGGTGTCGAAAAAATGTTGGCGTTAGATAGGCATCGCTAATTCGACTTTTGCAATAGATTTTTATTTAAGGTTATTTACGGCAAAATTAGTGTCTCATGATTCTGTCGTTGTGCATTTTCATCGAGAAAAAGGCAAATGCTAACTTAACGTCATCTTAGGGTCGACCACGATGGGCGCTAATTTGCACCAACACTAGTGGATGCTAATTTGTGTCCACCA
Organism: Phalaenopsis equestris; assembly: GCF_001263595.1. NCBI lineage: Eukaryota > Viridiplantae > Streptophyta > Magnoliopsida > Asparagales > Orchidaceae > Phalaenopsis > Phalaenopsis equestris. The sequence continues at coordinate 246,147 of NW_018226737.1, read as the reverse complement.
TTGTAGAAGTTAACTAATGTCTGCTTTTTTCCAAACGTACATTAACACATAATGTCAAATTAATGATGACATGCATCAAAGTGATTATTATAGTTCTTGTGTCAGAATATATCATACTAATTCAACTCAAAATTATAAGAAAAAAAAAAGGAACATAACGATTAGATTTTCACAAACTTGCATAAAACAAATAAAAACAACATAATAGAACATTTTATATATCATCACAACTGAGAAAAGAAATCACTAACATATCTAAATAATGATAACAAATTTAATTTAATATAAACAGTTCAAAATGTTCAAAGTTCACAACTAAAAAATTGAATGTTTAGTTTAACAAAAATAAAAAAAAAACATATAATCAGGCCCTATGGAAGGGAACAACAACAAATATATAATAAAAATCCTAATCTTGCTTCTCATCCTTCTCTTGCTCATTCCAGCACTCATATGTTGCTCGCCCCGACGATCAAAACTCTACGCCAGACATGTTTGACTATCCAGAACCATCTGCCAGCATTCATGCACCTCTCGGAGCTCTTCAATCATCATCATCACCAGCTAGTACGCTCTTCATGTTGAGTCTGTAATGAGTTAAGGCCACTCATAGCTGCACAAGAGCGCTCGGCCTCAAATGATCTCTTTTGCGCATAGGTCGTACGCCCTCTCTCCTTTTTGTCCGGCCGTGACAGCTCAAAATTGGATTGAGCAGCGGTAGTTTGGCTATCGAAGCTTGGAGGCGTAGATAATGATTTCTCATCTTGGACAAAGGTTAATGAGCGGTGAAAACGAGCTTGAAATATTGGAAACCGAGCTAGCAGACGGAGGAGCGTTGGAGGGGAGGAATTTGCGACTGGAAAGAGAAAAGGAGAAAGTGTCGGTTGTAGTTCGAGATGGGGGGTTTATAGGGCATTAGTGTCGGAATAGTCTCGACTGACTCAGAAATTAATCCGACGCTACAACATCGACTCAACTTCAATAGCTAGACAGAATAATTCGTCCACGTTGTTATTTACATTTCCAGAGATCCCGAGCGACGCTTAACAAATGCAAATCAGATGCTAATTTTATGCCGAAAGTATCTCCGTCCCTAATTTAGATGCTAACCTAGCATTTTTCTGTAGCGAATACTGTCGTAAGCACAAGGAGATGTTGTTCCTGTTACAGTCAAGAGAGAATCCGGTGAGGGGTGTTTCACTTGCTTGGAAAGGAGCCTGTATAAAGTTCTGCGGGACAAAATGAGAAGATGTGGAGAGCTGCTGCTGCGGACGAAGAGGTTTCATGTGAGAATAAGAGGCGTTTCAGATGGGAGAGGGGAGTCACAGGAATGCGGCTTACAAAGAAGAGCTTGCGTGCGTGAGTTTTGCGAAGGAATGCATGGGCTTTGCTGATGAAGGGGATGAGGAGTAACGGGGCTTAACGGAGCGAACGGACAGACATTACAAATTGGTTTCAAAAGTATTTGGTGGTAGAACAGTAAATATTAATTAAGTTTAGGTGTTTTCGTGGTATGTAAGTAAATCCCCCTATTAAATTTTCGCCGTAGCGATAAAACAAAATAAAACAGAAAGTCAGGCTTACCCTTCACAAATGTGTTCATTTTAGCAAAAGAGTTGGGGGAGGAAGGAGAAGGCCAACCAATCCATGGGGCTTCTCTCGTTCCGTCTCCTTATCATCTTTTTCCTCTCAGTTATAATTGCAAGAGCTCCATTGGGAGACGCATGGGGGAAAGAAGGGCACATCATGGCCTGCAAAATAGCAGAGGTAGCAGAATCTAAAAACCTCGCCCCTTTACTTCAATAATCTCACTTTGTTTTCCCTTTTTCTTAAGATAATGTTAATTGTTGTTTATGAATCTCACTGTGGATTCGGAAATTGGGTGCGTGGTTGAATTAAGCCGTATTTGACGGAGAAGACGCTGAAGGCGGTGGAGGATCTCTTGCCGGAGGTGGCCGCCGGCGAACTTTCGACGATGTGCCCGTGGGCTGACCAGGTTCGGTTCCGGTATCGCTGGGCTAGCCCTCTTCACTATATCAACACTCCTGAAGTATGCAACTACAAGTATTCAAGTATGTTTTTTTTACTCTCTTTCTGGACATTTGCAATATTTGTTGGAAAATTATTCATCACTTGGAAAGGATCCGATTTCGAGTCGCTTAAAATCAGTCTGAAAAATTTTCCTTTCAAATTTTTGGTTCATAACTCGGCTCAATTTTTTTTGATTTGATTTCGATTCAAGCTAAATTCGAATCAATTTTCAAGCTATTAATAATCTTCAAACTGAATTCACTAAATTCACACTTCTAATATCATCAGGGCTGTTACTAATTCAATTTTGAGCCGAGCTAAGGTCGGATAGAAATTGGCTCAGAAAAAATTTGTTCCATATTTTTTTTGGTTATAGCTCAGCTCGCTTATTTCAATGTGAATGAAAGTTCAAATTAATTTTTGATCGATTAAGAATGTTGGAGCTGAATTCACAGCCCAATTAAACTATTAATCAGTTTTAAAAATATTTTTTTATCTAAAATTTAGAAAATTATGTTTTGCGACATAGCTATTTTTTTTAAAAGTTTATTCTCAATTTAAAAAAGTAAAGTTCAATTTTTTTTTTTTTTTTTTTGCTCACAATTTCTCAAAAAATATACGGTTAAAATTTAGGCAGTGACATGGTTTATCATGGAATCATACTTTTTTTTTAATAAAACCTTTCCCTTCTAGCTTTTAATTTCAAGTATTTTTAAGTGGAAAAAGCTCTATTATTTACATAAATAATTCTCCAAAATTTTAATTAAAAAGGTCTAAGCTACAATTTTTAATATTTGATTATTAATTAATATTTATCAAACTTCTTAAAACTAAAATTGAAGAGTGTGACAATTTTATTTTCCATAGAAATCCAAGGGAAATTTACATACCTAGCACACAATTCTCACGCATTTACATATCTCGCACTTATACTTTAATTGTTTCTAAATCAACTTTGGCGTGAAGCTGAAAATATGCGTGGTCCAATTTTATCCATGGAGTCGAATACATTACAAATTTGTCCATGAGTCACCACCATGAAATATAGTGCAAATAAGGAGAGAAGGAGAGGGGGTGGTAGAGAGAGAATGAACATTAATTAATGATGCCTTATTCATCTAATTTATATTGGATATAATATAATTATGATATTATATTTTTGCCCCTATTTGGAAAGGGGTCCGTAATAGGGTATTTTTTATATTTTATATGCATGTGCTTGTTGTTCAGTTGCTTTCTAGTTTGGCTGACTAAACTTAGTTGACTTTGGCAAAATGGGATCAGATTGGTTGGATGAGCTTGGTCGGCATAGGTCGATTGGCTGATCTACTATCAATCTTTTTATCCATTGTGATAAGTTATTGGAGTACTAATGGGATGGTTGGAGATACTGTGGAATTGGATTTTCTCTTAGATCGGTTCTACTAAAGGGTTCGCTATCTGATCAGGTTGACTTTCTTATAGTGATTGGTTCATGTGTTCTTTTGTCTCGTTTCTTATTGAATGGTCGGTGCATGGATCACTCAATCATCTTTTTCTCCACCTAGTAGTATCGTTCATGGGCCTCATAATCTCCTAGCTTTAAATTACTATTTTAATTACATTTTATGTTAAAATACGAGGCATTTACATAATATCAGCCATTTTTTATATATTTACCCATCTAAGTCCTAAATTTTGCTTTCTATATTTATACCATCCAAATCATTCATATCACAAAAAAAAAGACCACTATTTATTATTTTGAAAATCTTAATATACTTTTCAATGCATAGGAACGGAATGTAAACATTGAATCTTAGGGGTTTGATATGTAAATACGTAAGAATTGAGTGATTTGTATGTAAATCTTTCTTAAATGAGCCGACGCCAGATAAGTTTGTATTAAAAAATCCATATTTTTTTATTCAGCAAAATAGTAAAAATATAAAAACTTTAAGGCCCATTTCAAAAAGAGCTCTCGATGAAATTTTCTGTATTATTGGGGCTTATAATTAGGGGTGTAAACGAACCGAACACGAACGAACAAAGCTTGTGTTCGTGTTCGGTTCGTTTAAAATTTAGTTTGTTTAAAATAAGCTCGTGTTCGTTTCTTAACGAACGAGCCGAACACGAACCGAACAAGAGCTGTTCACGAACGATGAGCCAATTTGACATCCCTAATTTTAATATATAAAAATAATATTATATATTAATTATATAACTTATATTATATAAATATACCATATCTATATTAGTATATTACTACTATAGTATATTATATTATTATTATTATTATTTTATTATATATTATAATTTATAAAATTTAATGTTTTAAAATATAATAAATTTTTTATATATAATTATTTTATATTATTTTATATTTCAAACAATAACGATTCGAACACGAACGAACGCATCACTGTTCGTGTTTGGTTTGTTTAACTAACCGAACGAGAAAAATTTGTTCGTGTTTGTCTCGTTTACTTATCGAACGAATCGAACACGAACTCTTTGACGAACCGAACACGACCTTGTTCGCGAACAACGAGCTTTTTTTGACAGCCCTACTTATAATACACATAAATACGAACTATATTCCCAAACAAATCTACAATAAAAAATTTCTACTTCCTGCTTTTTGCGTCAAAAGTTGCGTGAAATTATCTTTTTAATCGGTCATCTAAACCCTGTTTCGTATATTTTATTACATCGTTTTAGAGACTAACCGATATAAAAATATGTGAAATTATTTTTCTTCTGATTTGTCTCACCTAAAGTCAACTTCTGCTATTTTATGTATAGGTTTATTTGATAGGATGCCAAGTCCCAACTACACCATCTAACTATTCTATACTTTGTGGAACTGCACTATTAGGGAGCGTAAAGGCATTCATGTGGCCTCCACGACTCTTCTAGGCTGAGATCTAACGACTCTTTAACAAAAATAAAAGCAAGTTGTCATTTTTAAGCATTACTATATCCTCATGTTTTCTTCTTTTAAGATAATTAGCGAAACATTCATAAGCTATAACTCCAAATCTATTAGGAACTCAGCAACAAAAGAAAGGAGAATTCACAAAGACAATTCCAAAGAGCCCGATTAGAAATATATTAAGATGAGTTGTAGCGGATTTATTTTGAATTTAGTTTAGAGTCAAAGCACTTGTTCAAAGGAGAATTGTTTCAAGGATCAAATTTTCAACTCACCACCATTTAAAAGGAGTATTTCAGTTAATGACATCGTATAAGGGCCAGTAGCCAAGAAGAGGAACACAAAAATAACGAAAATGAAAAAGGAAAATTTAGTATAGCAAATAAGAAATGAAAGTGATTTTATTATGTTTATCCCTGGATTATACCAAAATCTTACTTTGAATTGAGGAAAAAGAGAAGAGCATGAAGAAGGGCAGGGAAGTTAGTGGAGGGAGAGCTTAGAAAGAATATAGCGTAATTTCAATTAATAATACAATAATTTTGAGCAATTTTTCATAACCTCAGCTCTTCTTACAACTCTCATTTATAGATGAGGATTGAGATTTGAGTACTATAGATGTTGCCGACAGAGCAACACACATAAAAAGTATAAAACAAGTTCAATCAATTTTTTACTGTAAAATATAAGATGCATCTAACCTTACACTAGGATTAGTACTTGGTTAGCTGTTAGAGAGAAAATTGTTCGTTCTAATCGAAATTGTTGAGTAGCACTTATGCTTGGGTGATCAATCTCACATTGTCTAATGAATTTACTATGAATTTAATGAGTCCTCCATGAACTTGACAACCAAGTCTTCCTTAAAGTCAATTGGCATCTTTGCTTTCATTCTCGCAAGTATGTTTGTTTTGAGCCTGCTTGGATAGTTCTTCTTAAACTCTTTTAACACATCCATTTAGAGAATTGAGTGAACTAAATATTTAAGAAATAAATAGGAAATTGAAGTAAAAATAAAAATGTTTTCGATGTATTATCATTAATTGTGATGTTTGGTATAGGAATTTCTTATATGAGAAGAGACGAAAAGTTTAGAAAATAAAAAAAAACGCCTATGGACCGTGTCACCATTTATTGCAGAGAATAAGTACAAACAAAAGGAGCTTGGTATCTTGGCACAAAATTTTGGAGTGTATGATGCTTGGGACTTGAAGAAATTGATATATAAGAAAATTTGATAGCTCAGGGTCGCAACACAGATATACGGTGTTGTGCAACATCAGAAGATAGAAGGAAATAATATTCAAGCTTGAGATTATGGTGTTCTGGAAGCACATGGTGGAGTGCCTTGGTGCCAGAAGATGCAAAAATGGGCAAAAAATTAGAGAGCTTAAATCCTTGGCACTGGAGATTAGGATTGTGATGCTACATTATGTGAATTTAGAATAGAAAATATAGCGCACAGCACCGCGACATCGCATGAGAGAACAATACAATATGACAACTAGATATATTTAGTTCTAAAGTAATTTCAAAGCTGATTGGGTGTTATTTGTATGGTTTAGAGAGTTATTCATGTTGGGTCAGTGTGCTGCCAGTAAAGGAATTTTAGGAGGGTTGGAAAATTTTGTGAGCGTTAGAGTGTGGACATAGAGCAAGAAATAGTTGTAAAGTGACTATTGCTGAATAAAGAAGGAAGGATAAGAAAGACTACGGAACAAAATTTTCATCAAATCTAATTCTTTATTTTTCAAAATTAATATCTATATAAATTCTTCAGTAATGTTTGATTAGGTTTATGTTCTTAGCAATAAAATTATAAACTAAGCTTGTACAACTCTAGATTTATATGATGTATTTGTGTTGTTTCATGTAAAGTCTTGAATTGAATAATTGAATGCTAAAATCTATTTAGTTTATTTTGGATTTCATTGACTTTGTGTATTGGCTACAAGCATACTTTCAATTTAGTTTGATATAATAATATCGATGAAGTATTAAAAGAACAATTAGATGTAAATTGACATATTGTTTAGCGAGATAGAAATTTACTTAAGAATACACGATCCTTAAAAAAATATACTTAATACAATCGATTTACTAGTTCGTCTATCTATCTATCTATCTATCTATCTATCTATCTATTTATATATATAT
>NW_018226737.1:231889-239022 GCF_001263595.1 Phalaenopsis equestris | reverse complement strand
CCTTCTTCTGTTATATATATCGAATTAGAGAGATTGATTAAGTGTTAGAATTAATATGGAAACAGTTTAGAAAAAATAATTTTTTTTTATTAACAAATTAATGATATTAATTTAAGAAAATGCCAAAATCAATATAGATTGATCATAAATCCAAGATCCATTTTCTTTTATTGATAAATCTAGTTTAATAAAGTATTTAGTTGTTGAATTTTTTCTCCTAATTAAAACAATAGATTTTGTTGCATAAATATCTATGATAGAATGAATTAGAATTTATTTTTTAAAAACTTTATTTATGATCCTCATAAGAATGATTTTCGATTCATCATGTGTTGTTTGTTTGGCATGTACATTTGTGTACACTTTTTAAGCTAGTCAAAGGCATCATTCTAAGTGATCCAATTCAATTGTGTTGTGTAAGTTAATACTAAGTTATTTTTCTTTTTTTATATCAAACTATTTGTGTTATTTTTCTAGCATTTTAATTTAAATGAATTACATTATTAAATTTTTTTTGTAGTTTTTATTATAAATAACTCCTTTATTCAAGTTGTTGCTGTTCTATAATTAATTATTATTTGATTGCCACACTGTTGTGAAGTTATTATATTTTTCGACCTTGATTTGTTGTTGCGTTATGCTTTTTGTAGACAACCTAGAATTAGTTTAGATAAACCTAAAATAGAAAAAAATATGTAAAAGGTTTAAGAAACAAAAAAAAAAAAAAAAAACATAAAAACATGTTCATGATATGTGAACCAGGCCAAACCTTATATAAATGAGTTCACCATTATCAAGGTTAAATGTTTAGGTTAATGACTTTAAACTCTAACCTAAAATAGTCTAGTTGGTTTAAATTCTCAGTTTGGGAGTTCAAATTCAAATTTTGAACCTACACATGTTTAGTTTCTTAGAGATATGTGTAATTCTAAATAAAGTGGAGTGTTTGATGATATTATCGAACTTATATTGTTCCCATTTTCTCTAATAGAGATAGTTAAAATGTGATTGAATTCTTTATTCCCAAGTCTGATAACAATCTAGAATGATTTAGCTTAAAAATTTTTAACTAAAAGTCTTGCACCATCTAAAACTGTCAAACTAAGAAATGATATCACTTCTTTTCTCAAATAAAAAATAAGTCAATTTATGAAGCTAGAGAGACATCTAAGGACTTTTAAGGAAGTGCATTCATCATGCCTCACCCAATTGCTTGATAGTTCAATAATTTTATAATAACTTGGTGGATTCTTTAAGGATATTTAGAGATGTTAAAACTTAAGATTCTTGATGTCTAAGCCATTTGATGAGAGATGCCCTTTATTTGAGGAAATAAATATTAATAAATTCAAATAGCATTGTGCAAGCTAGAAAAGATGCTAGTGTACTTGAAATAGATGTTCTATTAATTTTAACTTATCATTGTCTTTTATATGCAATCATTAATTTTTGTAAAAAACATGTAAAATAATCTATCATCAAGCACATGCAGTTTTATTTAAAGGAATCACCCAAATTTTAGTTGGAAAAATAATATATATATATATATATATATATAAATGATATTTGGTGCGGCCTCTGTTGTAAGTCCCTCGGATCGGGGTTCGATATATATATATATATTGTAACCCTGTTGCGAAACTATGAAATTCTTAAAGCAATAAAATCCTCTACAGCTCCGTGAACATATGCAACTTGCTGAACTATGTAAATCTGTGTGTCTGTTTGATTTTCTCATTTGCATTTTTTGCTTTATCACCAATCGTTTTCACAACATGATCACTCTGACATTGTCTGATGAATTTACTATGAGTTTAGGGAGTTCTCCATGAACTAGACAACCATGTCTTCCTTATTGGCATGTTTCCCTTTATTCTCGCTGGTATGTTTGTTTTGAACCTGCTTGAAAAGTTCTTCTTAAACTCGTTTAACACATCGATTGAGAGAATTGAGTGAACTAAATAATTAAGAAATAAATAGGAATTTTAAGTAAAAAAATATTATTTTTTTTCTATTATCATTATATGTGATGTTTAGTATGGGATTTTCTTATTCGAGAAGAGATGAAATGCTTAGAAAAAAAAATAACGTCTATGCACCGTGCCACCATTTATTGCACAAAATAATTGCAGAAACAAAGAGCTTAGAATCTTTGCACTGACTTTTGGAGTGCCTTGATGCTTGGGGCTTGAAGAAATTGATATATAAAAAATCTGATAGCTCAGTGTTGCAACACAGATATATGGCGTTGCGCAACATCAGAAAATAAAAGGAAATAATATTCAAGCTTTAGATTATGGTGCTTTGGAATCACATATTGGAGTGCCTTGATGGCAGAGGATGCAAAAATGAGATTAAGATTGTTATGCTACAAATTGTGAATTTAGAACAAGAATATATAGTGCACATCACCGTGACATCGCATGAAACAAAACTACAACATGACAACCAGATATATTTATTTATAAAGTGATTTCTTGTTATGGTTGAGGGAGTTATTCATGTGGGATAGTGTGCTACTTGTACGGGAATTTTAGGAGGGTCGGAGACTTTTGGTAAGCATTAGAGTGTGTACTTAGAGCAAGAAAGAGTTGTAAAGTGACCAAGGATGAGTAAAGATGGAAGGAGAAAAAAAGACCGCTGAACAAAATTTTCATCGAATCTAGTTCTTTATTTTCGAAGCTCTTATATCTTTATAAATTCTTCAGTAATGTTTAATCAGGTTTATGTTTTTAGCAATAAAATTATAAACTAAGCTTATTTCAACTAAAGTCTTGAATTGAATATGATGATATTCTAAGCTTAGTTTATAATTTTATTCCTACAAACATCAATCTGATTAAGAAATATGGTGCTATAATTCAACTTGAATCTTAGATTAAGAAATATGGTGCTATAATTAAAAAAAAAACTCTTCCACAAAGACTAGAAGATCTAACTATTTTTATCATACCTTAAATTTAAGAAGATAAATTTTTTGAAAAAAATATTGTTTGACTTAGAAGCTAGTATTAATTTCATATTTATTTTATATTTAGAAAATTGGGTTTAAGATTACTTCAGTTTATAATTTTAAACTTCTGATGTAAAAAATATTCAATGAATTATGTTAGAGGATATATAAATTAAAGTTGATTTAGTAAAGATTGATAAGTTTATCATTCTTGCGGACTTTATAGTGTTAGAAATGTATGAATATAATAAAATTACAACTATTTTATGTAGAACATTTTGTTACTAATTTGAAGGGCTATATTTGATTTTTAAAAGGGAGAATTAATAATAAAAGTGTCGATCAAAAAGTAGCTTTTAATACTTTATGATTGATGTGGTTCTCCATTTACTCTAGTAATAAATGTTTGACTGACTTAGTGGGTCGGTATGATCAAAGCAAAATCAATAAAAATTTGAGGTCTCCAGGCCATATTTGTTAAATATCAATATTTTTTTTGAGTTATTAAAATATAGGGGTTTTTACATATTGAGGTCTCCAGGCCATATTTGTTAAATATGGAGGTCCTAAATCATTTAATTCACAGCTGAAAAACTCTGTTACGGCTCCCGTCTCCCCTGGCGGCCTCACTGAAGCTTTACTAGTCATTTAATTTGTCGATTGAGTTGATCTGGAGAAGGAGACGCATCCGGCTGCGGGCAAAGCAATCACCTAGGAAGGCTTTGAAGCATTGTAGGACAACTAGGATCTCGCAGAGGCAGAGGGAAGTTGAGCGGGGAAGATCGCTGGCGTTCCAGGTTGGTTCCAGAAGGAGCTCCTTGAAGAGGATGCAAAGGATCTTTAACTTGCAAGTAAGAACAGTAAAGAAGCAGCGAAGACGCAGGCATGAACAGTAAAGAAGCAGCGAAGACGCAGGCATGGGACGTCAAAGAGAGAGATCTCACGAGAAAGACGGAGGAGCGAAAGGAGTAGGTGGTCGCCAGTAGGAACTGCCTGCGGATGTGGAGATTGAGGCAAGGAGGCTAATGGAAGAGTAAATGAGGAGATGGAGAATACCGCCGTTGGTTGCGTGGGTGGGTCAAGCTTCATTGAGGCGGAGGCCGAAGTGGCGAGGAAAGCAGGAGCCATAACAGAGTCACTTAGGTGTAAATTATATTTTTGAGGACCTCCATATATAGTAAATATGATTTGGAGGAGAAAATATTTCATTATGACTCCTAACATAGAGCTACGTTAGGAGTCCCGTAAATTGAGGACACGCTGATTGTCCCGTAAATTGAGGACACGCCGATTGTCAGGATCTACTCATAAAACGAACGAAAAAAATAATTTTTACTGTGCCGCTCAACCCGAGACTCAGACCCACTATTTTTAAAAAGCTTCCAATAACACCACAAAGTAATCGAATAACACCACATAATACTCGAATAACACTTCATTTTTCACAAATAACATCTCGGAATATAAAATAACCCCACGGAATATTCAAATAATATGCTTAGAAGACCAAATAATATGGAGAATATGTCGAAAAACACAGTCCCAAATCAAGTAACGTAGAAGAATATTTCAATAACACCGCAAAGTAATCGAATCACACTTTATAATACTTGACTAACACTTTATTTCCACAAATAACACCACGAAATATAAAATAATCACGCAGAATTAGAAGTAACGCTGATGGAATATTCATGTAACACAACAAGAAATCTAAAAAATGCGAATGAAAATAAATAATGCAGAGGAGTATTCTTATAACACAGTGACTATTTTCGTATTACGTGTGTTATTTAAGTGTGAATCAATGTTATTCATGTATTATTCTGGTGTTATTTGAGTTTTAAAGAACTGAAAGTTGTGAAAATAAAGTAATTTCAATTGTTTCTGTTAACTTTCATGAATGACATATGTTTATTTGCTTTTCCATATCCTCATTATATGAAAGAGAACCCAAAATAGAATGTGATATGATGATAATGTTAATCCTCTTGTTAGTCACTTGTTACCCAAAATAATTTCAATAGCACTTCATTTTCCACAAATAACACCGTAGAATATAAAATAATCCTGTGGAATTAGAAGTAACGTTGATGGGATATTCCTGTAACACAACGGGAAATCTAAAAAATGCGGATGAAAATAAATAATGCAGGGGAATATCCCTATAACACAATGACTATTTCTGTAAGTGTGAATCGATGTTATTTATGTGTTATTCTGGTATTATTGGAGTTTTAAAGTACTGAAAATTGTGAAAATAAAGTAATTTCAATTGTTTCTATTATGCTGGTGCCCGGTTCATAATCCCGCCTCCGACTCCCTACGCCGAGCGCGAAATCTTGCTCACACTCCCGCTCCTGTTCGCGAAAGGTCGCGATGCCGATTCGATCGCGATCGCGAAAGGCCGCGACTGCGACCTGCGGTTTCCTTAACCGCTCCCGCCTTCCTCTTTTTGCGAAGCGAAGCATCCTTTTGTTCCTTCTTCTGTTCGTGATAAAAGCTTCGGATGGCTCTCCTTGGGTTTAGGAGTCACGGTTTGAGTTCTTCTTCGGTTTCCTCGGGATAGAGGAAGGTTTCCTCGGGGCAGAGGAAGAGAAGTGCAAGCGGTAGTTCCTTGCGGCAAAAAGACAGAAGAAAGAGAAAGAAGAAAATTGTTCTTCTTAGGCTTCTTCGTGGTGGCTTGTGGCAGAAGAGAAATTGGGTTTATTTCTCTTGTAAGTTTATCTTCTTCGTTGTATCTCGGTGTAGAGTTTTTTCGCGAGAGCAAGGAAGTGAGAGATCCCTCTTATAAGTTGAGACGATCGACTGATGTATATTCCTCAAATAGTAAAATCCCCTGCAACTCTGTAGACGTAGACGTAGTAAAATCCTCTGCAATCTGCAACTCCGTGGCCGTAGGCAATTTGCCGAACCACGTAAATCTGTGTGTTCCGCAGTGTTATTATTTTTTGGCGTGAATTTTCTCGTTCTATTTTTTGTTTCATCGTTGATCATTCTCCTGATTGATTTATATATAAACCACATCAACTGGTGTATATCTTAGATCTCGCAACAACAACTGGTATCAGATATTTGTTCAGATCGGAGGAAGAATGATGACTGTAGATGAAGTGAAAGTTTTAGAGATCGAGAAATTTGAGAGCACAGATTTTGGTTACTGGAGAATGCAGATAGAGAATTATTTTTATGAGAAGAAACTTCATCTTTCGTTAGTGGAAAAAAGAACTGAAAGGATGGATGAGGCTGAATGAAATTTGTTGGATCGACAAGTTCTAGGGGTTATTCGATTGACTCTGTCGAGATTCGTTGCACATAACGTCGTCAAGGAGAGAACGACTGCAGATCTCATGAGAGCCTTATCAAGTATGTATGAAAAGCCATTGACGAATGACAATGTGCACTTGATGAAGAAGTTATTCAATTTGAAGACGGTGGAAGGTATTTCTGTTGCTCAACACCTGAATGATTTCAATACTATCACAAATCAATTGTCATCTGTTGAAATTAATTTTGATGATGAGATATGTGCACTGATCTTGTTGGCTTCACTATCAGATAGTTGGGAAGCCATGAAGATAGTAGTTTGCAGCTCTGCAGGTAAATCTAATCTAAAATACAATGATATTCGTGATTTGATTTTGATTGAGGAAGTTCGCAGGAAAGATTCTGACGAGATCTCAGGTTCGAGTTCGGCACTGAATGTTGATTTCAGAGGGAGATGACATGACAGGAACTCAAGTATAGGGAGATCAAAATCAAATTTTAGTAAGCAGACAACCTGTTGGAATTGTGGCAAGGCTGGTCACATAAGGAAAAACTGTAGGAATCCTAAGAAGATGGAGAATGATAGGACAAATGTGGTATCTGAAGAATCACAAGATGCACTATTGTTGGCAGTTCATAATTCTTTTGAGACTTGATATTAGATTCAGGGGATTTGAATATGGTAGAAAATCTACCAGAGGCCACAGTGCAGAGCAGTGATGGAAGTGAAGAGGAAAGTGGGTCCGGGGAACCCATTCCTATTGTTCTACAGACAGATGTTGAAGAACCACAGAACTATAAAGAAATCTTGCAAGATGAAAGTTCGAGCAAGTGAGAGCTTGCAGAACTTCCACCAATGAAGAAGATATTGCACAACAAGTGGGTGTACCAGGTGAAGACAGTAAGAGGTACA
>NW_018226737.1:224471-231826 GCF_001263595.1 Phalaenopsis equestris | reverse complement strand
AGTTGTAAGAAGAGACAAGAGTGGTGTCCCAGGAAATAGCTTGAATGTGCAAAGCTATGTGGAGCCTGCTGATATGTTGACTGAGGTTGTTACTCTTGAGAAACTAAAGTTGTGCACAGCTTTAGCTGGTCTTTTGGAGTGAAGACAGAGGCATTGAGTTGCAGAGGTGGAGGATTCACAATGGAGGATTCAAGTTGGAGGATTTAGTTTGAGGAAGGAGACGTTGTAGCAGGTGTACTGGTCTCCAAGTGGAAGATTTGTTATGCTGGAGCCCGGTTCACGATCCTGCCTCGCACTCCCTTCGCCGATCGCGAAAGTTCACACTCCCGCTCCTGTTCGCAAAAGGTCGCGATGCCAATTCGATCGTGAAAGGTTGCGACCGCGACATGTGATTTCCTTAATCGCTCCCGCTTTCTTCTTTTTGATAAGCGAAACATCCCTCCGTTCCTTATTTTGTTCGTGATAAAAGCTTAGGATGGCTCTACTTGGGTTTAGAAGTCACAGTTTAAGTTCTTCTTCAGTTTCCTCGGAATAGAGGAAGGTTTCCTCGGGGCAGATGAAGAGAAGTGCAAGCGGTAGTTCCTTGCGGCAGAAAGAAGAAGGAAGAAGAAGAAGATTGTTCTCCCTAAGCTTCTTCATGATGACTTGTAGCAGAAGAGAAATTGGGTTTATTTCTCTTGTAAGTTGATCTTCTTCAATGTATCTCGGTGCAGAGTTTTTTCGGTGTATCTCGGTGCAGAGAGAGAAGAAGAGATAGCAACGAAGTGAGAGATTTCTCTTGTAAGTCGAAGTGATTGACTGATGTAAATTTCTCTGCAACTCCATGGAAGTAGGCAATTTGTCGAACCACGTAACTTGTGTGTTCCATTGTGTTACTATTTTCTGGTGTGAATTTTCTCGTTCTATTTTTCGCTTCGTCATTGATCGTTCTCCTGTTTGATTTATATGTATACCACATCAACTAGTGAATATCTTAGATCTCGCAACAACAGTTTCTATTGACTTTCATGAATGACATACATTTATTTTCTTTTTCACGTCCTCATTACATGAAAGAGAACCTAAAATATAATGTGATATGATGACAATGTTAATCTTCTTGTTAGTCACTTGTTACGGCCAAGATTCCCCTCTTTTTCTTTTTTTTTTTGGCATGCTTCTACATTTTACTTCTATGATGAGCATTATCCTTTTAAGGAATATAGTAATCAAGTAATTAGAAGATGCACATTTAAATAAATTTTATAAATCATGAATATCACGATTCAAAATATGGTGGGCATTTCAGTAGAATAAAGTTTGATTTTATAAATTTTCAGATTGAATTTTATTGGTCTATCATTTTTAGAGATGTTCATGAGTATATTTAGAGGTTTGATATGTGTTAAAGAATGGCTCTAAAATGTATGAGTTGTCATTGAATTATATATTAGAGGTAGAAATATTTAATTTTTTCTATATAAATATTATGAAAATTTTCTCACTTTTGAAAATCAATATAGTTTGATAGCGCTTGGTTATGCCTCAAAATATATTTAAGCTGTATCTTTAGTTAGTAATAATTCTAAATTGTTGATTAAATTTTTGAAGATAGATATCTCAAAAAAAATTATATTTAAAATAATAAGAGCTTGCTTCTTGTATCAATTATTTATGTAACCCAAAAAAAAAATGGATTTTAGTTTTATATCTACGTCAGTTTTAAACACCATAGTTTAGGATGAATTCATGCATTACTTAACAAGCCAAAAAAATTAAAATTTATTATAACGGTAAAATAGCACTAAGTTAGATTGCTCCATGTGCTGCAGGAGATTGCCATAATTCAAAAGGGGAACAAGGAATGTGCGTGGCAGGA
Source organism: Phalaenopsis equestris (assembly GCF_001263595.1). NCBI lineage: Eukaryota > Viridiplantae > Streptophyta > Magnoliopsida > Asparagales > Orchidaceae > Phalaenopsis > Phalaenopsis equestris. Next base: position 229,968 of record NW_018226737.1, on the reverse strand, counting down.
GCAATCAATAATTACACTAATCAGCTCTATAGCTATGGAGACCCATCGAATCAGTGTAAAATTACTAGGCCAAGAACTCAATCTCGATTTACTCAACAACATTAACTAAATACTTCGTATTTCTAAAACCTGTCCCCATTTCTCATTTGAACGAAATGTTCAGATAATTTAACTGAAAGTCTAATGTTCCTGGCACATTTCGTGGGGGATATCCACCAACCTCTGCATGTGGGATTTGAAGATGATGAAGGTGGAAACACCATTGTAGTCCACTGGTACAGAAGGAAGACTAACCTTCATCATGTACGTTAAATTTTTTCTTTATGAAATTATATCTTTGATTTACTTATAAATGTTTTGTTCTAAGCTTAATTTATTTTATTGGTTCAGGTATGGGATTCCAGCATGATACAAACAGCAATGCGTGACTATTACAACAATGATCTTGATACCATGGTTGAGGGAATTAAGTTAAACATAACTGTAAGCTTGATTTGTTTCTCTGAAATGAATTTTCTTTAGCCATTTTGATGCTTTAGGCTCCATATATAAACCAACTTTATTGTTAGGTTCTACATATAAGAATCGTTGTGAATTATAAATTTTGATAGATTCTGCAACTATCGTTCTCATAAATTTAGAAGATTTTTGAAAATTAATGTTGAGGTCTCCTGATATTAACTTTCCTTTTGTAGAGTGGTTGGCCAGATGACGTTGAGACTTGGCAAAGCTGCGGCAATAAAAGAGCAACTTGCGCAAATGAGTATGCTTAGAAAATTCATAGCTCATTCAACAGATTTCTTTTTCTATTTTATTGAATCTCTTGGCAATTTTCTCTTTTCAGTTATGCAGAAGAAAGTATACAGCTAGCTTGTGATTATGCATATAAGGATGCTGAACAAGGTTCAACATTAGGAGGTAAGCCATACACAAATCCAAATCTATAATTTTTATAATATAATTAAGTTATAATTATTAGAAAAAAAAAACTTGAAATGAGTATTAACATTAAGGTTGGTCCTCAGATGACTATTTCTTCACCCGGTTACCAATAGTGAAAAAGAGAATCGCACAGGCAGGTCTACGATTGGCTTCAATACTTAATCGAATTTTCGACAGTGGGAACAACAAAGAAATCCAGAGTTACTAAGAAGAGTAGATGGCTGATAAAACTCAATAGAGCTATCTATAAAATGACATGATTTTCATTCAATAAAAGGCAATTATAAGTTGCTTTTGTTGTATTATTACTAATGTAGAAATAAATGTTTTGTTTGTTTAGAACTTGCATTGAGTGTGGTGTAGATTATGCTTATTGGATGAAGGGGCCATTTGTTTGGCTCAAAAAGGAATACAAAGTAATTAATTTCAGTATTGTTGAAATGTAATGTTCTTAAAAATCTGAGAATTTTTTGGTTTGATGTAAAACAAACATGAGATATTGCTATTTCATTTGATGTTAAATTAAAACGCATAGGTGGCTATTGGTGTGACAACCGATAGTGGTGTTTGTGGTCGTAGAGGCTTGGCAGCAGCAGTAATGAGCTGCTACAGGTCAGGCAACAACCGTAATTTGCAGTGCATTCAAATCTAATGAATTTAAAATACTCAAGAAATAATTTAGAGGCTCAATTTAAAATTCATTGAAATTTTACGCTCTGTTCCATTATTCTCAAATCAAATACTAAATTTTTTAAATCCCTTGCATTTGAATATAAAACATCTATTTTGTGGATGACCATTTGACCCAAAAATGAAAATTTATTTAAGCATTGAAATCTCTAACGATGCTAAATATGTACTTGCCTACTATGTTTACACATCCTTACTATTGCAAAAATAAAAAAATAATAAAATAATAAAATAAAATAAAATAAAAAAAGAGTGGAAGAATTTATTGCACTATATGATTACACTGATAGAAAATCTTGTTTGGGTGATGGGTGAAAGTGGATGAAATTCTCACAACTTATTTTGAACTTTTTGCTCTTATTTCGGTTTGTATGAAATGAGAAAGCATTATACTAATCATGGCGGATTCTAAATTATATTTAATACTTCTAGCTATTTATTAGACAACTCATAATCTTAAATTGTTAATTTAATTTAATTTTTTTTTTTAATTTTTAAATACTCTCCCATGAATCAATAGTTTGTCCATTGGTCAAGATAAGAATTATGTACAATTTTATAAATTGGCCCCTCACAAGTTTAGTAATATTATCAACAACTTAATCTTCTATTTTCACATGGTATATTTGAATTTTTCTTTTCGTTTGATATCTTATGTAGTGAAAATAAACATGAATACACAAATTATTTTTCAAGTTAATATGGATCCTTTATCAATAATATTGTGAATTTATTATCTACATAGATTTTTAGAGCTTTACTTTATGAAAATTCAATCTTTTTTTACTAGCTTTCATATGTATAACACAAGTATGAAAATGTTGCAATACATTCAACCTCACAAATGGATTAGGCAACACTAATTTTTCCTATTCGAGTACCAAATGAAAGTAGTGTTATTAGTATATAACAAAAATTTGGTTATACTTTTCTTGTTATAGTGATCCTTGAGCCAACCACTATTCCCAATATTTTGAAATTTATTAGAAGAGTATAATAATCTATAAGTTCATATTCAAAACGTTAGTCACTTTCAACCGTATCTCTTTCAAACTTTTTTATATTCTAGCTTGCAATTCCACTCTATAGAAATTTCATCCTTATACATGTCAAACATATTAAACTATACATGAACCTTTTGAAGTTGGCTAGATTCACCATTTTACGTTTATTCTTCATTTAGGGCTTATGTGAAATCACTTTCATTTTTTGCTTTTTTTTTTACTTTTGCTTTAAAATTAATGTTCATTTAATTCATTTTTTGAATGTTTTGAGTTTTTTTAATTACTTTTCTAAAAAAACATTTAAAACATAAAAAAATTTATTTGAGTGTATTTAAAAACAACTAAACATATTAATAAGATATCACATATATTTTATTGCAAGTTAACACATATACAAAGTAATATAAAAATAAAACTTTAAAAATAGAAGTGATCTCAAACAACCCATTATAGCGTGATGACATATTTCACTAATTAATTATTCTCTATCTTTAATTTCATGAGAGCCACTCTTGCATAAGTTTTTTTTTTGGGGGGGATGAAAATAATCCCCTTTTTGGCTTCATTTCAATCCCATAGAAATAAAATATATATTTTGTATATATTGCTCTTGGTGATTAGTTTAAGTCCCAAAAGACTTTCTGTTTTAACTTATAATTTTTGGAATATTAACTTTTATTTTGTTCAAGTATTAGTTCTTCTTAATATATCCCATAAAAAATGTCTATTTGTAATCAACCTTTATATGCAACAAGAAAAATTATGAAATAAATAATTTTCATGCAAATAATATAAGCATATACCACGTCATAATCAATGCCCATTATTTACTTATTTTTTTTTTCCATGAATTATATTTAATACGTTTTTGTTTCTTCCTTTACATTTCTGATTTTATGGGCCTATTTTATGCTAATGGCTTCTTATCTTTCCTATTTGACGACATTGGCTTCTTATTTTCTTATAGAGTTGTGAGCTACAACATGATATTCTTCACTAAAGACTTGATTTTATCATCTATTATGTGCTTCAATCTTTAACTTCATATAGATTCCTTAAATTATAATGCCTCACTAATTGTAAGTAAACAAATAAAGCAAGATCATTGGTTACATCATGGAGCTTACATAGGGTTCTTGTATTTTATTGTCTTTCATTATCTTCTAAAAAAGATGGCGAAGAGATAGATTATTGAGAAGTTGGTGAAGGATAATTTAGCTCTATAGTTACTTTGTCTCATCTTGATTAAACTCAATCTTACTTTGCCAATCTCAAACCCTTTCACATCAAACTCCATATATCAACATAAAATAACTTTTAAAGTTTTAAGATCAAACAATTTATATGTTTAATAATTATACCGAGAAGGATGAGTTTGGAGTATCTATCATCCTATTTGGTTCTCATTTCTTTAGGAACATGTATATTTGCAACACATCTAATCACCTTTATTTGAAATATATTTAACTTTCTCCCTTTCTTTTGAGATATTACGGCCATTAGATTTAAATATAGGGATCATTAAGGGCATAAACAGCGCATATGGTTTCCTCGACTAAAACTTCTATCATATTCATTCTTTTGATCATCTCAACATCAAATTGAGGGTAATATGTTTCTTCCTATTTATCACACCATTTTGTTAGATTAAAAATATTGCAATTAGTTATAACATTCTTCAAATGCTTTGAAAATGCACTAGGCACGTTGATCATATTAGATGAATTTCATTGAGTATTCTATATTTACCTTGAATTTGTTGAATTAAGATATTTAATTCTCTTAGTTGAATTTCAATAAGCCATTCATTTTCCCAATCTTCATAAACATACTTTATATTAAGGTTTTAATTTTTTTTTAAGGAAAAAATTTAATAAGAAGAATGCTGACTCATACAAGTTGGTTGAAAATATAAAATGAAAATTTTTTTCAAGAATTTTGTTTTAAAAAAAATGATACTTTTAAAATGAAGTTTCAATGTTGTTTAATAAAATAATCTTTTTATAATAATTTCTCAACTACTTTAATAAATAGTTGAGTAAATGATGTTAAACCAAAACATTTTCCTTTCCAATTTTTGACCAAGATGTAACAATGTTGTTAAAATTATTTTGAGCTAAAGAAAATATAGATGTTAACTAATTTTTCATATAAATTATTTTTCTTAAATCAAAATGAATCTACCAATTTTGAGACTTATATTAAGACAATTTTCTTCATATTTAAATAATATACCATATAGGTGGTTTTTGATTATTGAAGTTGTAAAAGTTAAATGCACCTAACCGGATCGTGTGATTACAAGCAAGGCACATGTCGTCAATCAGGGTGGATAAGATGCCTCAAGGATAGCTCACTACTAGGCCATCAACCAAAAGCCTATCGACCCAGAAAATAGATGATTCACAACTCAAAAATCAATTGGGTGACTAACTCAAAAGATGGACGAACCAAAAAGCATGATAACGTCAAAGTAACTGGATAGTTAAAGGCGATCCACAGACGAGTCGAGTCACGAGCTGGTTAAACCATGTATCACTCAAAAAAAACCAGCCAGTCGTTGTCGGCACTATTTTTGGTGTGGGGTTTGCCCGTAAGAAGCTGTCGGTCATCGGAATTGAAATCCCGTTGGCCGCTTCGGAAGGACGTTAAAAAAATTTAGTTTTGAAAAAGATGAAGTCAAACTGACCCCATAATTTTCATAGTTTAAATGAAAGAGCGCTTTACCTCAAACCCTATATCTATCCCGAAGGATGAACACAAGAATTGAGAGTGAGGCTCGATCAAATAAACTAAAGAAAGTTATGACATCCGTTTGGTCTGCAAAACCAATATATTGGCCGACAAATTCCCCTATTTAA
>NW_018226737.1:217747-218591 GCF_001263595.1 Phalaenopsis equestris | reverse complement strand
TTCTAGTTTTCTAAGACTAGTCAATAGGAAAGTCCTATGGCTAGACCTAGGCTACTAAAGAAGTTTTCTAGACCTCAACCAAAAATGAGGTCAACAGTCGTCGGTCAAATATTTGGAGATAATTTAATTTTAATTGAATATATTTGTGTGATTTTGATTTTTTTGAAAATAATTTTTTTAAGAATATGAGACTGAAAAGATCTCATATATTTAATAGTTTAAATGATCTAGCACAACACTACAAGTAATATACCATCCCGAGTGATAGAAATACTACTTGATGCTTCGCTCAATCATGTAAACTGACCAAAGGAAAATATGTTGAGATTTTCATACCTCTTTTTCCTCTTTTATACTGTTTTTAATGATATTGCACTTTAAAGAAAGGTATTTCTTATGTTTTGTTGCAATAATGATGAATTAGGGTTAATGGAGCAAAATGATGCAAAAAATGAGCGAATTTGGAGCAAAAAAGACCAAAATGGGGAGAATTACACTAGGGCGCCAATGGTGCCATCGAGGTCGCCGACAACGGGATCGACGGTTATGTGACATGTACAATGGATAAGGCCGGATTTTGGAGGGGTGCGTAAGCGACTCTTGAAAAAACTCATCCACATCTTTAAAGAGAACATTTTAGCTGAAAATTAAGAAAGGGGGAGAGACTTTTAGAGACTTTTGGAAGCTTGGAAGCTATCGAAAGGTTCCAATAGTGTGTAAATATTGTGAGGAATTCTTCGAGAGATTGTAAGAGTGGAGGGAAAGTGAGAGATTTCTTCCTCCTTGCTACTTCGAAGAGGAATTCTGTGTGCTGTAAAGAAAGGAAGAGATTCAGAGGAACTTC
>NW_018226737.1:217246-217662 GCF_001263595.1 Phalaenopsis equestris | reverse complement strand
CTTTCTCCTTGTCTCGAGATTTGTGAAATGATGATTTGAATTGGTGAAGCCATAAAAAATGTTTAAGAAATTGTGATGATCTTTTCACTTCGATCTTAATTTACTTTCAATATAGCCAATTGATTTGTTAAAATATGTGGAGTTTTGCAACTAAAGTGAAGATTACAACTAAGATTCAGGGAGGTCAAAGCCCTTGGAAATTGGGTGCAAGTAAATAGGGAAATATTACTATCGGGCGTAGAATTGGAGATTTTAGAGTGACTGACTAAAATCCCCAATTCGGTCCTATCGTTTGGGTGTTGATGTGTAGATGTTAGCCCTCAGGTGAGGGGAACATGGGAGCTCCGAAGTGAGAGCCGGTAACCACCCAGCCTAGCTGCAGAATCAGTAACCAAGCATAGGATTAGTCAATGTTC
>NW_018226737.1:201225-215795 GCF_001263595.1 Phalaenopsis equestris | reverse complement strand
AAACCTTTTGATGAGGCTTATTCGTTAATAGAAGAGATGGCTACCAACAATTTTCAATGGCCCTCTGAGCGAGTAAATCCTAAAAGAGTAGCTAGCATCCATGATTCTGATGCAATATCTATGTTAGCTTCACAGATTGCTGCAATATCAAAGAAATTAGATTATTATGGGATGAATTATTCTACAACACCTCTTATGATGGAAGAAATTCATCTGGGCAATTTGTGGATTTCAACCTTCATATGAAACCTTAAATGCTATTAATAGACCCAACAACCCATATTCGAACTATTATAACCCAGGTTGGAAGAATTATCCAAATTTCAATTGGAATAACAATTCTTCGACAAATCAACAATGGGCAAAAAACCTAGTGAACCCATTAGGAAATTCATCCAACCAAGGAAATATTAACTATAGACCTTCTTATCCTCAAGGATTTAACACTAATACTCAAATTAAGGAGAAGAAGTTATCCATGAAAGAGCTGATATTAAACATAGGTCAACAATTATAGAATCAAGGAAATCAATTACAGATTCAAGGAAATCAATTACAAAATCAAGGAACTGCTATTAAGAATATTGAGAACCAATTAGGGCATATTGCTACTGCACTTAGTAACCGAACAATAGGAACTTTTCCGAGTATTGTCGAACCAAATCCTAAAGATCAAGGAAAAGAACAAATCAAGGTGATTCAATTACAAATTTCAATTGGAATGAAAATAATCCCCTTTTTGGCTTCATTTCAATCCCATAGAAATAAAAAATATATTTTGTATTTATTGCTCTTGGTGATTAGTTTAAGTCCCAAAACACTTTCTTTTTTAACTTATAATTTTTGGAATTTAACTTTTATTTTTTTCAAGAATTTTCTCTTCTTAATATATCCCATAACAAATGTCTACTTGTGATCAACTTTTATATGTAACAAGAGAAATTATGAAATAAATAATTTTCATGCAAATAATATAAGCAAATACCTCGTCATAATCAATGCTTATTATTTACTTATATTTTTTTCCATGAATTATATTTAATATGTTTTTGTTTCTCCCTTTACATTTCTGATTTTATGGGCCTATTTTATGCTAATGGCTTCTTATCTTTCCTATTTGACGACATTGGCTTCTTATTTTCTTATAGAGTTGTGAGCTACAACATGATATTCTTCACTAAAGACTTGATTTTATCATCTATTATGTGCTTCAATCTTTAACTTCATATAGATTCCTTAAATTATAATGCCTCACTAATTGTAAGTAAACAAATAAAGCAAGATCATTGGTTACATCATGGAGCTTACAAACAAATAAAGCAAGATCATTGGTTACATCATGGTGCTTACATAGGGTTCTTGTATTTTATTGTCTTTCATTATCTCCTAAAGATGATGGCGAAGATATAGATTATTGAGAAGTTGGTGAATGATATTTTAGCTCTATAGTTACTTTGTCCCCATCTTGATTAAACTCAATCTTACTTTGCCAATCTCAAACCCTTTCACATCAAACTCCATATATCAACATAAAATAACTTTTAAAGTTTTAAGATCAAACAATTTATATGTTTAATAATTATACCAAGAAGGATGAGTTTGGAGTATCTATCATCCTATTTGGTCCTCGTTTCTTTAGGAACATGTATATTTGCAATTCATCTAATCACCTTTATTGGAAATATATTTAACTTTCTCCTTTTCTTTTGAGATATTACGGCCTTTAAATTTAAATATAGGGATCATTAAGGGCATAAATAGCGCATATGGTTGCCTCGACTAAAACTTCTATCATATTCATTCTTTGATCATCTCAACATCAAATTGAAGGTAATATGTTTCTTCCTATGTTAGATTAAAAATATTGCAATTAGTTATAACATTCTTCAAATGCTTTGAAAATGCACTAGGCACGTTGATCATATTAGATGAATTTCATTGAGTATTCTATATTTACCTTGAATTTGTTGAATTAAGATATTTAATTCTCTTAGTTGAATTTCAATAAGCCATTCATTTTCCCAATCTTCATAAACATACTTTATATTAAGGTTTTAATATTGTTTTAAGAAAAAAATTAATAAGAAGAATGCTGACTCATACAAGTTGGTTTAAAATATAAAATGAAAATTTTTTCAAGAATTTTTTTTAAATGATACTTTTAAAATAAAGTTTCAATGTTGTTTAATAAAATAATATTTTTATTATAATTTCTCAACTATTTTAATAAATATTCAAGCTCAACCCCATGAAGAGTAAATGATGTTAAACCAAAACATTTTCCTTTCCAATTTTTGACCAAGATGTAACAATGTTGTTAAAATTATTTTGAGCTAAAGAAAATATAGATGTTAACTAATTTTTCATATAAATTATTTTTCTTAAATCAAAATGAATCTACCAATTTTGAGACTTATATTAAGACAATTTTCTTCATATTTAAATAATATACCATATAGGTGGTTTTTGATTATTGAAGTTGTAAAAGTTAAATGCACCTAACCGGATCGTGTGATTACAAGCAAGGCACATGTCGTCAATCAGGGTGGATAAGATGCCTCAAGGATAGCTCACTACTAGGCCATCAACCAAAAGCCTATCGACCCAGAAAATAGATGATTCACAACTCAAAAATCAATTGGGTGACTAAATCAAAAGATGGACGAACCAAAAAGTCGGATAACGTCAAAGTAATTGGATAGTTAAAGGCGATCCATAGACGAGTCGAGTCACAAGCTGGTTAAACCACGTATCACTAAAAAAAATTGGCCAGCCGTCGGTCAAAATTTTGAAGATAATTTAAGTTTAATTGAATATATTTGTGTAATTTTGATTTTTTTGAAAATAATTTTTTTAAGAATATGATACTGAAAAGATCCCATATATTTAATCGTTCGAATGATCTAGCACAATACTACAAGTAATATACCATCCCGAGTGATAGAAATACTACTTAATGCTTGGCTCAATCATGTAAACTAAATAATCTATGACATTCATTTGGTCTGTGAACCTTTTTTTGTGTGACCGACAAGTTCCCCTACATATTACAAAAATTAGATAGAATTTATTTTACTTGGGTTCTTTAGTTCCCTATAGAGGCAAACCCTTATGGTTAATTACATCCTAAACGACTGAGGTCACTTAAGAAAACTCTCAATAATTATCAGAGGTTCTGCCTTCAAGATTTCAAAGTTTATTTTTCAAGATTGTACATAGCAAATTAAATGGGATTGGATCAAATATGAGCAATTATTTTAGGAATCCAAAGAAACGAAAAAGTAGAGGGATGTCATAAATCTTGAGGAGAACCTTGGTGACTTCTCATTCTATAATACTATTTGTCTTGAATTTTAAAGTTGATGTTATTTTAATATTTCAATCCTGGTGATTTTATTATTTAAGGCTTACATTTACATGATTCCTGGTGATTTTATTATTTAGGGCTTACAATTACATGATATCCGACCATGAAAATAACATGGAAGATAAGAGGATTTATGTTATACCAAATGACGATCTTGGAATCCTAAAAGAGTTAGGGCTTATATTGCATAACATGATTGTGCAAAAGTCTAAGAATATTGAGGATTTACGTCATGCTGGACGAACCAACCCGAAGTCTTATGGGTTGTTGTTTAAATAAGAGAAAGGTTTAGCTAAAGTAGACTTATTTTGTTGTTGTAGATCATTGACTGCTTCCACTTGTAGCTCGCTCCAAGCACCTCATCAAAGTGGCAGCTCCAAGGTTTGAAGTTTATGTATTGTGTTTTGATTTTGATTATTGTTGAACCAATTCATCTTATTATCAAAGGTTACGTGCTTGTTCATGTGTTATAGGGATCCATTCTAGGTAAACAGATTGTTGTTTTCTATCCTAAAGGTCTAGCGATTATGTAAAAAAAATGTGTATAAGTAAAACATGAGTAAAATGCAGTAGAGAAAAGGAAACAAGACTCTGCACTTAAGTGCTGCCTAAACCGAGAGACGGACACCTAAGCGCCAAACAATTTGTGCTTAAGCGTCGGTTCACGTAAACCGGTTCGTGAACGGTTTAAAGTTGCAAATTGAATGGAAAATCTCTATTTATTTCGCTCGACATCGTTCCCTACCTCTTGAGTTCGCAATTTTGAGATTAGAGCATCCCTTAATTTGAAGATTTATTGGTGGTTTGGAGAAAAATTTGTTAGATTTGATCTTCTTGAGGTAAGAGCTTCACTTCTATGTAAAAATTTTTGAGTTTTACTATGTATTTTGAGCACATTATGGATCTACCCGAAAATCAATCTTCATGGTAAAAATTTGAGAAAAATCTATGGAAAATACATAGATTTGGCAGTTTAAGCTTTTAGGAGTTGAGTTTAATGATTTAGAGTTGAATTTGGAATTTATTGTGAATTTTATATTATTTTTTAGAAATGCCACCAGGATGAAGAGAAGCAAGGGAAGAGCCCAATTTGATTCAAGCAAGTTTGTTAGTGTGAAAGCTCATGATCAATACAATGATGCACTGCAATCGAGAAAGTTTATCCCTGAGCAATGTTTCAAGAGTCCAGGAGGAGCTGTAGAGGATTTGATTGTTCACCTCTAGTGGGAGTGGTTTTGTTGTTTCTATTTGTGGCATTATTTCAGTTGCTCGGGAGTTCTATGCAAATCTTCCCGAGGCTGAAGAAGGAGTCATGGTTAGAGGAAAGACAATATCTTTCTCACATGAGGTAATAAATCAGTTTTATCATTTGCCCCCGAGCACTTTATGTTTTTATTCCAACTATAGTCTAAGTGAGGGGAGTCAGATGAGATTATTTCATCGTTGACTGGAGAAAGAGGATTATGGAAAATTACTAATGAAAGAAGAGTCAACTTCCCCACATCGAAGTTAGATGCCCTATCAAAGGCATGACAATATTTCATTTCTGCTCGTATGTTGCCTACCAATCATCTTAGAGAAGTGACCCGTGATCGAGCGACTTTGAACTATTGTATTCAGCAGTTCAAGCCCATCGACATTGGAGCTTTGATTCATAGTGTTATTACCAGTTCAGTTGTCACTGCTACTACTACAAGTTTGGGATTCACATTTGATAGCTAAGAGGAGATATTGAAGCCACTCAAGCCTATTACTAGTGTGAATGTGAATTCTTATTCACATCATTTGATTTTTCATTTGATTTTTGATTTGATTTTTGGCTGGAGAGGTGGATTTTCTAGTAGTCCAGCTGCTTCAACATCTCAAGCTCTACTTCACGTGCTTCTATATCGCAGGGTTAGACTTCTAGATATGATTCTCAGTCACAACTATTGCAGAGAATTTTGAACAACATTAACTGTGTTACTAAAAAGGTAATAAATTTAGAAAACTTTGCAAAACATATAGATGGATATATAAGGAGATGTTGTGAATATGAGGAAGAATACCACTCATTTATGGAAAACTTCATGAGAGGTAACCAGAGTGTAGTTTTCCCTCAATATCCAAGATATTCATCATAGGAGCCTGCAACTACTTGGCATAGTGATGAGAGTAATGCCGAGGAAGAAGATGATTATGCTGGTTCTATAGTTTAGTTTAGTTTTTTATATGTATTGTTGTGAATTATTTATGGTGTGGTTATACTGTATTTTTGTTGTGTTTTGAGTTGTATTTGTTGAGACTGTTAGTTTTATGTTTTTAGACTATTAGTTTTGTTTGTGTTTTGTTCACTGTTGTGATGTATTTATATTTTTGTGAGTAGTTATTATGTTTTTTGTGGTAGAAAGTGTGTTAATTGTGTTATTTAATGTATTTAGTTAGTTTGTGTTGAACTTAATTCTGATTCATAGGAAGATTTAGAATATTGCTAACTTTTACTTAAAAACTTCATGTTTAAAATTTTCAATTTACTACCAGATATTTTCTTTATGTTGTAGTTGTGAATGTTTATTAATATGTTTGTTTGCTTTTATGTTATCCTCCACTGTATAGAAGTCTAATGAACCTCTATTGTTAAGAAATTAAAATTTGATCAACTTAATTTTTACCTATGTTTTTAATTTTTTGTACTTCTATATTTATGATGTAAAAATTCCTGCTAGTATGTCATTTTTAGTTTTCATTTCTATCAATATTTATATATGATGCTAAAATGTTTTATTTTACTAAAAATTTAAGTTGGGGGGGATGGAAAATTTTCTAAAAAACTTGACATTTATTTGTTCTCAAATAAACTTCAAATAAATTTGATTTTGATTTGAAGAAGAATGATCACATATATGAAGTTATATTAGGGAAGTAAAATTTTGAATAAAGAAATGAATAACAGAATTTAGTTAAAATTTATAGTAATGAAGAAAAACTTAAAGTTAAAAATTTTTAGTGTGGAATATGATAAATATTGTATAGCTAACTTTAATAGGAGAAATTGTATTTTTAAAAAATATAGAAGAATTAGACTTTTATTTTCAAAACTTAAATTTCTTTTATTGAAATTAATTTTCAAAAAGTGTTATTATGTTTTTAAGTAAAGGAAATATATCAACTCTTTGCTTTAGGAAAAGAAGAGTGGAATTCAAAATCATTAAAAGCCTATCCAGATTTAATAATCCTAGCTTGCAAAAGAAAAAAAAACAGAGAGAGAGAAAAAAAAGAGAAAAAGAAAAGAAAAAGAAAAAAAATAGAAAAGTTGAAAAAGGGAGGAGAAGCTTGAGGATTAGTGTCTAATAAAAAATTGGTTCCATATCTGATCTTTTTAAAGTATAAGACTTGAGAAACTCTTAAGCTTAAATATATAATATAATAAGTAAAATTATGCTTGATAAAAATTTTTAAGTGCAGATGATAAAATGCCTAAACTCTATATTTGAAAAATCAACAATATTTCTGAATTAGATAGGAGCTCATATTTTCAGACTTCTTTACATTAAAAATTTTTAAACTCTAGGTTTGTCTTATTTATTAACATTTTTTCTAAATTAGACTACTATATTTCTACATCAAAATTTTAGAAACTCATAAAGAAACTCATATACATCATGTACTTATTTAATTTTTAAGATATTGAAGTGTCACTTGAGGACAAGTAACATTTTAAGTTTGAGAGATTTTGATACGCCTAAAATATATACTCTTTTTGTGCATATTTTTATACCTATTTTTGAGTTATTGCGCTTTAATGAAAGGTAGTTGTGTTGTGTTTTTATTTCAAGTACAATCAAATGAATGAAAAATGATAAACGGAGTGAAAAAGGATCAAATTTGGAGCAAAAATGAAGAAGGTGCAAAAATGAACTGAGGCGCCTAAGTGCCCAGGACTGGCGCTTACGCTCCAGTTAAATAGAGAGAGCTACGCCTAAGCGTTAGGTACCCCGCGCCTAAGCGCCAGAAGTAGTTACTTGATTTTTCATTGAATTTGGACGAATTTTTGAAGAGGTGTTTGAAGCAACCCTTGGTAAAAACATGAGAAATAGTTCTTTGACATGAAAATTCATTTAATTGGCTTTTAAAAGGAGACAGCTTCTAAAAGATTCATTGAATGGAGAAATATTTTGAAGAGACACCAAGACACTCCTTGGATTTTTATTAAAGAAGACTTGGATTATCAAAGGAAGAAGCCTGCCAATCATCATCCATCCATCCAAAGTAACCGCCGCTGCCACCGCCCATCGCCACCGCCGCCTGCCACTTTTTCTTTTTATTTTGAGTTTTAGTTTATATTGTGAGTGAAGGCTGAGAATTCAAAGGAACTTCAATAAATTTGGTGGAGAGTATTTGATATAAGTGTTTATCTTTGTGACTACATTTGGTTTTCATTTAGACTTCTTGTTTGTATGCGTGATTTCTACTTTTAAATTCAAGTGTGGTTGTGTTTTCAACATGAATTCTGAGTAGTTTTCTTTATCTTTTTTCTTAAAATGATAAGTGATTAAGTATTGAAAAGGAAGTTGTGTGAAGTATTAGAATTTAATGTTGGAAGAAGTTGTGATGACTTTAAACATTGTTCTTCGTTTACTTCTTGATTTGGCCAATTAATATCTTCTCTACCTAACCCATCTTCAAGACTATTCAAACTATAGATTAGCTAATGTTCTTTATAGCATCTTTAATAATAGTAAAGAATATTATTACTCCTATTTGTCACAACACAATTAGAATACTTCCACAACAGAATTCCTATACTTGTTACTGATTCATGATAAGGAAAAAGATATTTTATTTATATTGTCTTCATCTTGCAAGTATTTAGTAAAGTTAATTAGTTGCTTACTTTATTTTCAATTATCAAAAATAAAAAAAAAATTGAATTTTCATTCCTATTATAGCATCTAGAGTTTAAGTAAGAATACTTTACTAAGTAAAATTTTGTCATCTAATTTGTTTTGTTTTGTAAAGTTGCATATTGTTAGTTATACCTGTGGATTCGATATTTGAGGCTGAATAAAAAAGTCATATATTACTTGATAATTACTTGATAATGATGTATATATTACTTGATAATGATGTGTATACTTGCATAGTATCCTATATTTAAATATTATAACTGTATTCTTATTTACTTCATAGTGAAAAATTTACTTAGCTTTCTCTTGGGATCAAGTTTTTAGCTTTTTTGCAAAGTGAGAATCATTATTAAAAAAATTAAGCATATAATCGCATACATCGCAAACATCAAGATCAAGAGCCCTAAGGAGTCTTAGAGTTAGAGCCCAGTAGGTGTTAATAGCTCTAGTGATCATTCTAACCATTCTAACTTCGAGATTTGGAAGGAAGTTGTCGAGGGGATAAAGGGAGTATCTACAACCATAAAGCACAAGGATTTGTGCATTAGGTTAAACACTTCAGTTCAGGCTAGAGATCATCACTGATTGATGATGAAGTATCCAAGCGTGTGGCTTTGTTGGTCGAGGAGTTGTGGTGATGCCATGATATTAGACTTCAGTTGGAGTCTAGAGTGTTGGAGCTTGAGAAAGCCAGGGATGATAGGGTCGAGAGGCTTAAGTTAAAAATTACACAACTGCAAGAACTAGCAGGTCGTCATGGCAAGCAACCTATGATTGATGAGGACAACGACCAAGAGGACATAGAGGAACAACACAATTAGTTTTTTATTCTTTTTTCATATATGTGTGTGCAAAACTACTTCATTTATGTTGTGAGCAATAGTGTACTTGATGACTTATTGATACTTGCTTTGTTTATTATATTTTTATTCAAATTTATTATCAATACTAAATCATAATGAGATATTATGAATATAAATCCTAGTTAATTTGGGATTATAGGTGAGTAAAATTTCATTTACTAATCAACCCAATTAATTTGTTTTTTAACCAACTAGAACTAATATATCGGCCGCTAAATTAGTAAAAAATAAGTCCCTAATCGATCGATTATTATGACACCACTCAGTCATTAATTCAACTATTTATTTGAGGTTTAAAAGTTGGGTTATTCAAATATAAGGTGAAAGATTGACTTTTTCAGTCGAAATGACTTTGACGGCTAAATACTCAATCATTACTCTAGCGCTAAAGTTTAACAATCAATTTATCAGTTGCTAACCTGTATCAGTTGAAGTATTTTGTCGTTGTGTTATGACTTTTGTGATCAGAGTGTTAATGATTGATAAAAATCAGTAGCAAATCAGTTGGTAACCTAATTTAATAATTGAAATTATTAATTACCAAATAATTTTGACTTTCTTATAGTGAATATCTTTAAATTTAACTTTTAAAATCTATAAAAACACTAAGATTTTTTTAGAAAATTACATCTTTTAGGGTGTAATTAAACATGAGAGTTTTCTTTCATTAAAAGCATATATCCCAAATTAAATGCTTTCATTAAAAGCTTATATCCCAAATTAAAGTAAATCATAACTTTCCTAAAATAGAAAGGAAAAAATTTCAAGTAACTTGGGCTCAAAATAGTAAATCATTATTTTAAAAAAGTAAACTGACTAAAGAATATTTTCTTTTATATTTCTAGATGTTTTATTTTCTTAATGTCATATATGATCATAGAAATAAAAAATTCTAAAATTTGTGCTATTTACTTTTCCACAAAGTTCAATGACATATTTTCTATACAATTGTCAATCATTATCATCATAATCAATCATAATAATTAAGTATTCAAAAGTGTTAAAAAATTTAATTACAAGTAGACTACGTTTTCTTAAAGTTAGTAGTTACCATGTAGCTTCTTATCATGATGCCTATGATAATATTTAATTTTTAACATCTTCTTCATTTCAATCAAGGTTAGAGAGGTAGTACCCATTCTTTGCTCTTTAGTTGGATATTGGATCCAATACACCTTGGAATTTTTCAATAAATTTTATTTTGGCAAATTTAGCTCTCTAATAATTATTCATTTAATGTCAATCAAAGAAGGTATCTATTTTAAATAACCAATTTAATAACCTATTAAGTTCATCGGTGCCATCATAAGAGAGAGCTTCAAATTTTTCTCTCTTGAATTAACCATTAAAGACAACAACGTTCTTAGAAGGATGGTCTTCTTTACCTCCATTCCTAAGATTGAGTTATTTCTTATGAGGTTGGTCTTTACATGGGTTTAAATATGATTCATCTTCTTTTAATGGTGTATTATTATTTTAGGCAGAAAGTGCACAAGATTTTGTACTTTATAAATAATTTAAGATAACTTGTATTTGGTCTTTTAATTCTTGAATTTGAATTCTATTTTTTTGAAATATGTCATTAGTACTAATGTCAATTTCATGATTCCTAAGGTTTAAGGATTTAACGATCCAAATCAAGTTTCTAATTTTATGTTGTGAATAAGATAAATAAAAATGAAGAGGGATAAGAAGAAACAAGTTTAAAGAAGAGAGAGATAAAGTTAAAATTTAAATGAAAGAAAAAGTAGAATTTTTTTTATTAAAGAACTTCCTAGGTGAAGAATGTGGTAAAAATATCTTTTATCAAGCTCTCTTGAAGTAGCTTAAACTTTTTTAGCAGTAGATATACCTAGTTTAATAAACATATATTTTTATACGTCTAATTTTTAATGCAAACAAATTTAAAAAAGAATTCTTAGATCTAGAAGTTTCAAGTTCTTAAAATCACAAATTATTTTTAAGAATTGGCAAATTAAAAAATAGTTTTATCATAAATAGTTTACATAAAAAATAAATATGATTACATAAAGTTTTTTGTAGATCACTTCAATGTTTTATTTTCTTAAGGAGGAGCACTTTCATAGCAATATTTTTACAATAACACAAAAATATCTGGATAGGTTCAAATAAGAATATTGGCAAGGCTTCATGGTGAAGCTAACAAATTAGACTTACTACTTACACCATAGAGTTATAAAAAACATACAAGATATTGCAGCAACTAATATTAAATAGATCTATCATAACAAATGATTTACTAACCCACATTTATTAAGTGTCTCATGAGCGCTATAAGGAATTTTTACCATAAAAAAGTTCTTGCATTGCCTAAAAGTTCTGACCATGTTTGTTATGCTACCAAATATAATGATGAAGGGTGGCCTTATTAGCAAGCTTAAGAATTGAAAAGGACTTGATTTGTATTTTGATATTTAAGAAGTGCCTTTTTTTTAACTTATGGCAATTTTGTGATAGATTTGAAGTTATACAATAGCATAACTACCAAGATTTTTAGTTTTAACTAGTTAGAATAAAATGGAAGATCCCATTGAATAATGGTATTTAGTTGGTGTAACGAACTGAAAGCTTATTAAACTTTTTTCTTAGGATGTGTATTTAAGATTTATAATAGATGGCTCGATTTAGTGGAATTTAGGTGTTTCTCGGGGAAACGGAATATAAACTAGTCCTAATTAAAGTGAGTATCAAAGAGTGGGACTTAAAATATTGGGCATTGCTTTTACTCTTATCATAGGTCTATGTGGTTAGCTTGAATTATCAACTTGATAGGTTACATCAACGTGTGGCTCATAGGGGTCAAATTAAAACCTTGTAACCATGCTCGGATAACATTTAAATTGAGCAGAATAAAGATTTGAGCAACACTAAGATTATTTTCATATATAATTGGAGGCTTTTAAAATAGCACTGACCAATTTTAATTTAATAGTTTGCAATAAAAAACTGAGGTATTCCTAAATGAACATTTAAGCAAACTGTTTCAAGAAAATAAACAGTAGTAAAGAACTCCAAATTTCATGTATTATAGATCATATATAGCCTAATTTCGCAAAAGAAATGGATTAAAAAATGTTTCAAATACCTTTTATAACTTGCATTGCCTCAAAAAAATTGAATTAATATGTTATTTGAACATCATCCAAACACTTCTTTGATTGCTATCATTTTTAACTTTCACCGCTTAGTATCATTGCTACTTAGTTTTGATTACATAACATCTCCAGGATTCATTCAAGCTAAATTCCTGCCAATGTGATGGTAATCTTCTCAGCCACAAGTTCTTGCAAAAAAACACTATAAAAATGAAATTCGATAAAGAAAAAACCCTCCATTGGAACCCATCAACAGATAAAAAAAAAAAAAAATTTTGAACTTTGAGAAAAGGAAAATCTACAATCTCATTTAGCCATGTTAACACTATTTGATAGGTTAAGAAAATTGTTTTGCTTAAAAAAAATGATGATCATTTTGTCTTTGTCGCCATTTCAAATAATATGAAAAATAAATAATATATATATATATATACATATATGTCAAGTTTTTTGGTATATTTTACATTTTACTACCAAAAATATAAAACAAATGATAGAAACAAAAAGACTTTTAGTCCAAAATATAAGACAATGCACTGTTGTATTATGTCAAAATAAATAAATAAATAGATGTCAAGTTGCCAGCTATTGAATGGTACTTTCATCAATAATCCCCAAAAAAAAAAGTTTTTCGAACTCATTTTATACAATACGATTAAAATAACAAGTTGATTCACGCTCCCAGACAACACTTGGCTGCGTTTCCCCTGGTAAGTTTAAATGAAACAATGGGAAGTCATGTATTCACATCAATCTAAGAGCTACTCTTCTCCTAGAAACTGTGAGATGTAACAAATCTGCCCGTTATCATCAAACAATAAGACAATGCAATTTCGAATGAATTCTTTTTGTTTGGATTTGGATACATACTCTGAGTGATTCAACCTGTTCTAATTGAGCAATACAGCAAAAGAAAATAAACAATTCATTAATTTTCCCAAAAACCACCATCACCAATACCAAATCTTTAATTTCCACCATTAAAACAAATGACAAACAAATAAAATAGAATTATTAAAAAAAAAACAAACAAAAGGTTAGATCATACGTCAGATAATCTTGATGATGTACTATTGATATTAGAAATAGAAGACATCTCCGGCATCTCAGCGAATCTGTAGATCGAATTGGGCAACTCAAAAATCTCTGACGTAAATCCATGCCCAAACCACATTGCATTAGAGAAGGGATTGAACCCAACGTTGGCGATTGGCGTAACGGAGGGCCATTGCTGTGGCTTCAATTGACGATTGTCATTTAATGATGATTCGACTAATTTTTCCTCTCTCTGGCCAACGGAGATCTTCCTTTTCTTGTTAACAGGAGGGTCGTCATCTTTGCATGTTAGATTAGTATTATTGTCATCATTGGATGGAGTAGAGAAGCCGGTGAACTTTTGGACTATGGCCATGAAATCGCATGCTTGTATGTGCATGACCTTGGGAGAATGTGCGTGGATAATGACTGGTTGAGAATGTGAGGCAGAAGCAATGGAGGAGTCGGACATGACCGTGGATGAGGTGGTGCTGATGGGCATGCCTGTAGGTTTCTTGATGAGATGGGAGTTCTTCTGGATTGTTGAAGATGATGGCCGGAATGCATTGATCTCCCGAGTTGAATTCATTTTGGTGGCTTGGAATAGAGATAGAGAGAGAGAGGTGGATTTTGGTATGCCTTTGGTAGAGATATATATGAAGGGCAGAATGGAATCCAACCAATTATGTTGCTCTGGATGAGATGTTGAGAGGTGGAACGGAATGAATGCAGGAGATGAAGGCGAGCAAAAAGAAAAAAAATTCCCTACGTGCCCCCAAGCTCCGAGTTTTTTCACGTGTGAGAAAAACAGGCTAAAAGAATGGTGCCGCAGTTTAAGAAAGCATTATACATGAATGTTAGATCAATGAATTGGCAAAAATAGATGAAAAGCTGTATAACCGAAGGCCACAAGAAAACCAAAATCTAAACCGTAAACCTCAAAATTTTCATACAAGTTAAACAGTGCAACTAAAATTGAAATTGGCTTGTAATCAATGGTTTGAAACATACTATAATTGGAACAACAGTTATGTGCGGATAGGGATCCCAATTGCAAAGATTTTAGTTAAATTTAGGTCCTTTAGATATATATGATTTTGAATTATAAGACTTAAGTATAAGATTAAGTATATCTCGTTAAAGTTCATTCGAACTTCTTTCGAGATAGCTTGGAATAAACATTTGAATGTTTGTGTACAAGTATATCTCCAAAGTTCATTCGAACGAACATTTGAGATTGCATGGAATAAAAATTGGATGTGTACGTATGTATGTATGTATGTATGTATATATATATATATAT
>NW_018226737.1:187829-201215 GCF_001263595.1 Phalaenopsis equestris | reverse complement strand
GGATGTGTGCGTGTGTGTGTGTGTGTGTGTGTGTATATATATATATATATATATATATATATTATGTATTGAAACATACCATTAAAGTGGACTAGAAATCTACAAAGAAAAGTGAGTCTCACAAAGATTCTCTAGTCATTTTTTCTCGTGTACTTTCATACTTGCAAGTCACGTAGCATAACTTACCCACTCATAATTAAATAATAATAATAATAATGAAAGTTAAGCATTCAGTACAAAACGTGCATCCGTCCCTATACAGGAAGAAACAGAAGAAACACTAAACAAATTAATGACAACAATTATAACACCAACTCAAAGCATGAACAAGATCGTGGGAAGGAATGACATGCTGACCGCACCATTCCAGACATATTCACATGTAAAAGCCCGAGATTGTGGATCTTGGAAAAGAAGAGGAGGAGGCAGATTGTGCAGGCGAAGCTATTCTGTCTTTGCACAGCGTTTCTCAAGCCAAGAGAGGATATTATCGAGTACAAGATTTATTGTTTCGTCAGGTTCGCCTTCAAGAAGAGAATGGCATGCATCTTTGTAGATTAAAATTTCTTTGTCAGAGCTGCTTGCCTTCTCATATAGAGCCTCGCTCACGGAGCAGTCAGTCAATACATCTGCCTCACCATGTAGAATCAGCAAAGGCAGAGATACCTGAGCGAACGGTGAGGTTATCATGCCATATAATAAAGATGGAAGATTTACATACATACCGCTCAATTCCTATTTATTTACATATTTAACACCTAAAATTTAATTTTAACATGTATGCCACCTTACCTATGCATGAGAAGATGTATTTCACTTTTTAAAAGTTAAATTGATGGAATTTTTATGTAGAATGAAAGATTTGAGTGATATAAATGTATAAAATAAGGTTCAAATGTCAGAAATGTAAAATTGAGTGCAATGTAATCAAATGCTGTGAAGAAAATTTGTAATACATAAGCTGATAAATTGCACAAAGATCCATGTGTTTTTATATCACAGAACATCGGGTCTATGTTTAATTAACTCAAATGGGTTCCATTTTCTACAAAGCTAGCATAGAGGCGCAGCAAGGACGAGCACAAGGGAATTACCTGTGAGCTGATAAATAAAAAGGACCCATCACAGGTTAACTTGATGCTTGCTGGCAAACACTAGATGAATGTCTAGGCACTCATAGGGAACTCCCTATGCATGACAGTCTCAACAATAGGGGTCTAACAGAGCGAACTTAAGTGAGCCTAAGGCTTGTTCGTGTTATGCTCGACCGTTAATATTTTTTTTCATGTGTGGGCTCATTTTTTAAATAGCTCGTTAATAATTTGCTTATGTTCGGTTTGATTCAAATTTGTTTTTTCATATTAAGCTTGTGTTCGGCTAGAATTTAATTCGCTCAAGTCCAAAAAATATGATTAATTAAATTATTATTATCAAAATTAAAAAAAATTATTTCACTTGACGCATTTCGGATGCCACACATCTGCATCGTTGAGTTTTCTTGGAAGAAAATTCCTTCCTTCCCTCTTTCATAAAGCTTTTTTCACAAATAATTTGTCATACATTGAATGTGAGACTAAAGGTCCCCATTGTTCCGTCCTTTCCGCTGTGTGGTTCCCATCTCCCTGGCGTGTTCCATCCTTCCCGCAGGAGATGCTTACTTATTTTATAAGTGCATTTACATATCTAACACTTTACAAACATACCACCTAATTTTAGTCCTTTCGTGATAGATAGAACTCTCACCTATCAAGATATTGTCAACTTTAGCCTAGCAGCATCACTGTTTTGCTCCGTGGGTATAATTTCCTTGAAGGTCACCCATCCTAGGAGTGCTCCAACACAATCACGCTTAACTTTGGGGTTATATCTAACTTTCATTGTTACACCAAAAGGAGCCTCGATATTTAAGAGTTTAGCTTTATTCTGTTCAAGGGATTTCACATTATCCCCCACTTATATACTCGACATCCTTGTTGGTTCTTTATAGCCATAATCATCCACCAGACGTATATGATTCTAGAGTTGGCCCCAAAAGATTCAAGAGGTGGCTCCAACCATGTAGCACTTTGTCCCATTGAGGGTTCAAAAGAAGGATATCACATGAAGGATATCATGCTTGCAAACAGTAGCCAAGCCCATTCGAAAAGAATAAGAAACCATTTCGTTGTTGTCTTGATGCTTAAACATATTCCACCTTTAATTAAATTTGAAAAAACAAATTCTTTTCACTTTTGATGATGATTATTTCTATCCATAAATGGATTATGGTAACAATGAATTTCCACAATGTCTTGATCTTGATGAGATGATGATGATCGATGATGGCATATTTGCATCATTTAAAAATAGAAAACTTTCCAAAAATTGAGAAGTTTCTAAAATATCATAATTACTATTCTTATTTTCTATCAGTCTTATTATGGGAGATGTGTAAATAAAGTCTTTATTTATTGTGTCGCTGGGAGGGCTCCTCAATAAGTGGCACCTAGGACATGCTTCTTTGAACTATTTTCATTAAAAATCAGTGAGAGGGCTCACTAATGAATAAGTTCCTAGAAGGACAAGTGTGTGGATATGATTTCCATGTATGAAGTCGAAAGAAGAGCTCCCTGATGAGTGACACAAGGTGACAAAAAATGTTAAATAAGAGTCTCACTAAGTCTCGGTGTAAGGGCTTACCAATGGGCAATCCTTTGAAAAGCAAGTTTATAAAGGTCTTGTCCGCCTAAACAACAAGACCTGAGAGCATCTAGTGTTGGGCAAGATCTTCACTAATGTTCTCAAAGGGGTTTATCAGTAAAGATGCCACCTGAGGGTATGTGAGCAAAAAACATGATCTCTATCTGTTTTAACTTTTTGAAAAATCTCACCAAGTATTGATCTTAGGAGGGGTAACAAATACTAGACAAGGACCTCGTAATTAGAAGTCCTAAAAAGGGCCACCATTGACAGAGCTCCCAAGAGAGCATGCAATGCAATAATAGGGTTTGCATCCTCTACAAAACTACAAAAGACACGGAGAAATGGTGGTCAAAATCATTCATAATCTATACCACCAAACCTGCTCATCAGCTATAAAAGTTCAAGTGAATTTTTGAAGCATGGCATCGCACAAAATATAAGATATATTTCCATGAAAAATTTCAATCCCAGTAAGTTTCCAAACAAATAGCTTGGAGGGATTCTGCCTCTCTTAACAGCCATACAAATCAAACGTTTGATCAACCTGGTGCATCTTTTGAAGAACTAATACAAGAAACTTTGCATACAAAAGTCATATCCTCCAGACGAAAAAGGTCACAACCATGGAAAAATAACTTATTCATGGCTTTGAGAGGATGGCTGCGGTGATCTCACTTGAGAAGGACAGGTAAGTTCTAGCCTCAACAATCAAAATTCACATAACTCAAATACTCGGCAAACAAAGCAAAAGGGTAGTTCAGACAATGTTCATCGGAAGTAGAACTGCAGAAAGAAAGCTTTTCCATACGTGCTTACTGAACTTCACTAGTTTAGCAATTCAAATAATCAAAACAAATTCAACGGTTGTATACCTGTGCTAATTGACATTCAATTTCTTGTGTGGTTTTGAGCAACTCACAAGCCGTCTTCAGCCGTGGCTTATCCTTGTATGCAATAACATTATAAGAAGCCTGCAAGACCAGAAAATAAAAACATTTTCATACATATTTTGTAGGGCACAACTACAACAAAAATACAAAGTCCATTCAGTGACCCAGAGGCGGCTTGTCAAAGTTTTTCCTGGTTTTGGAATCAACATTACTCCACCAAACTTTAAGAAAAGAAAGAAAAAGTAATGCCCTAAGTTGGGCTTGGGATAAGATGATAAGGTCTGATCTAGCTTCAGCTTGATCTAGAATCCAAATATAATTTAACTTACAGGTATATCAGAACTACTTGAAAATACAGAAAAAAAATGATGAACTAGAGAAACATAAATATTCAGTACAATAATCAAGGCAAATTTTAGGTCATGGCAAGTATGCCCAGATTGGGTGAAAAATTCTCTAATGTGAAAATCACATGCAGAACTCGCCCAAATTCTAGAAGCTAAACTGAATTGCGATAGACAACAAAGAAAAGCCGTAAGGCCCAAAACCAAAAAAAAAGTATTGAGAAATGGAAGCCAACCTGCTCTCGTTTCTTGAGCTCTTTAAAACCCATTTCAGCTATATCCTTGGGTGGAACTAACTTCATTTTTGGAAAAATTTTTGAAATACCCGTAAGAAGCTGTAGTAAAGGCCATGGAGGCAGAACATCTTCACCCATCTATAAAAAAGTACTCAACATTAAGAGGTAATCTTCGCATAAGAAAGTTCTATGGTGCTAGAAGCACAATCACCTTACACATGGGTGCAACTAGAACAGCACCATCCCACGCATGAGGTTGTTTAAAATGCACCTTGAGAGCAACTGCTCCACCCATAGATTGTCCAAACAGAAAACACGGCAGACTTTGGTATTTGGGATTTTCTGTCATTTCAAGTACAAGGAAATATCAAAGGGATGTAAGTATTTATGTATGAACATGTTCATAAAAAAACAGTGAAGCAAATAGTCATCATGTTTTGTGTGTTCATAGGTGTGCATGTGTGAAATTTTGCTTGCCTTTTCTGCAGATTATGTTTGCGCGTCTCTATCAGTGTAAATGTATGTGCAAGTACACACGTATGCATGTGGTCATGCATCCATAGCTGTGCGGTGTCTAATAGAAATTGACATTGGAATGAGATCATCATTAAAAACAGATAATGATCAAACGTGTATAAATGAAATCAACTGCTTGTATGATCAATTGAAGTATGCAATGAAAGTTAATAAATATTGATTTCATAAAAAAAATTCACCTGATTAAGCATGTACCTAAACACAATTTTCAAATCTCAAAACACCATAATATTTCAACTATAAATTATCATAATCAACTTTGAGGCCATCCCAATTCCATCTTCAACACTTTGTCAAATTAAAGGTCTCAATAAGATATACCAAATGGCACAAAAAATGCCTTGATCCAACTCCAATCACGGGAAAAAAAATTGAAAACAACACAACACATTTAAGTAGCCAATCAACATAAAATTTCCAAGTGCTTATAGCAAGTCTCTATATAAGTAAAACCAGGATCACTTAATTTTGTTATTTAAAATATAAATTAAAGTGCCTAATAAATATGAAATGATCAATCAATAAGGATAAACTTTGACTATCGGTTGGAGTGACCTGATTTTGGAAGGGATGACCAAAATGGCCCCTCCAAAAAATTATAAATATGCAATGCTTTGATATGTTCAAGGGGGAATCCCAAAAGAGACTCAAGCGAAAAAAATTCAAGGGCATAGAGTAGTTCATAGATCTTAACCATTAACACTGAACAGTAGCCATCAATGAACACTCATGCCCATTATCGACCAATGTCGACACATGTTAAAAATAAATGCCAAAATCCCATTTATACTCTTCATTGCCAAAAATCATGCCAATTGTAGCCTGTTTTATGTTAAGGTTGATGCCTATCATCAATCAACCCTATTGCATACCGCACTAAGCTGGATGCCCATCATCGACCAATGTTGATGCCAGCCCTCACCCAATGATAGCACTCAACATCGAACAATGTTGATGTTTGACGTCTAACAATCACCAACAACGTTACCCCCTAGTTATTGATTTTCCCTCCTATAAAGTGAATTAAAGAGCAAACCACTGACAATCACCTGACTATTGATGTCCAAATGCAAATATAATCCTATGTCTACCAATGCCCAATGGTTGTCATCCACCAACGTCTGAGTTACCATCTCCAGTTCAACAAGGAGAGAGGTTCATCAGAACATTAAATATCGTCTGATGCCTAATAATAATCAATACCTAAAGTTCATAAACTATAAACATTTGACTTCATGATCACTCAGAATCACCTAATATGAAAGTTAACCGACATAACTTTAATTATTGATCAAGCACAAATAAAAAAAGCACAAAACTAGCTATAAAAAGGGAACAAGAAAAATTACAAGTTTTACAAAACTGCGCTTTACAGCGTTCTCAAAAAGTTACAGCTGAATGCTGCATTTTCCCACCAGACCTGACTATCTGTGGTGACTTTTAGAAAGTTGTGGTCTAACTTTCTCAAAAATATATTTTTTTTTAATAGTCACCATAGTTTTTTTAATATCAGTTTCTTCTTCATAGCTGCTTCGTCAAACAGTTGAAGCTGCCCCAAACAGACCATAAGTTTAAATAAGGTCACATGTCAAACTCAAACTTATGACCACTACCATAATTTTTAAGAAGTATACAATTTGAACTAAGCTATTCATAATCCAAGTAGACTTCCATAAGAAAAGAAAATTTATCTTAACTTCTATCAATTTGTTAAGTTTTCTCATCCAACGAAAAAATTAGGACACTTTCCATTCATAATTTTCCCAATTCAATATCTTTGTACGTATCAATCTCATATATTTATCTATTTTGATAGCTCTTATAAAGTTTGGCTATTGTCTACATTTTTCTTAAACTTAATTTGTTCGTGACAAAAACTAAGTTTGAGTAGCTTCTTCTAGCTTTTAATAGAATGATTTTAGATTCTTTTAAAAAAGGAGAATTGTGTGAGGCTTGCCTCACCGCTGATATGCCAAAGATTAGATATAATTATATCCCAAGAGAAGCCGCTTAGACCTAATCATAGTGAAAAACTTCAAAAAAATGTATTAGGGACCAATGTAGCGCAAGACTTTTTAGGGTCTATTGTTCCCATGGTGCAACAATCATGCAATTTATATAATGGAACAAACTATTAAATCTTACATTAACTATTTATCAAACTAAATGAAGACTAAAAAAAGGATTTCGTCCATCAAATGGAATTTGATGACTAAAATTCTATCAACTTGAAATTAACGTAATTGGTTAAATTTCATGCAGAAAAAAATAAAATTCTAGTATGTTGGATTTGATAAAATTTCTTACACTTTTAACCAATGACTAGAAACAGAGGAAAGAAAAAGCAAGGGAAATGGAAGAAAGAGAAAGATGCCACCAAACCTGACGTTTGAATAAGAAGAAATCCTCACATATAAATCTCTAAGTTTCATGCTTAATCAAAGAATTTTATAACAAAAGAAGCCTAATGATTTGTATATTTTAAATAAATATTATAAATCCTAATATTTATAATATTCCTTAGCTACATATATCTATAAGCTGCATGGAATATCAAATAGGATAAGAAAATGCCCATGAAGCAATATAAGATGCCAACCCTATATGCAGAAGGAAGCCATCATGAAAGAGAAAAAGGGAAAATTTTGTTCATCATGAGAATTTTGGTTATTTAAAAAAAAATTTCAAAAGAGAGAAACTATTAAATAAGATTTGAAGCAATCTTTCCAATAATTCCTTGATATTTATATTACATTAACTAATCTAATCAAAATATATTTACATGGTTATTAGATTGCCATGTATAAAGTACAATATATTGTTATTAATATAAGGCATTATCAAATTAAGTTCATAAGATCTATTGGATTATTTTAAAAATATAGTAAAAATATTTTATTACAAGATCTAACCTATAAATAAAAGAAATGTGTATCATATTCTCTTGGACTAAATTTAAATTAATTTTTTTCTCACCGCCTCTCACTTATGGTTAAGCAATCTCTTTTCTTGCTCCAACCATGTAAGGAATTGCTCACAACGTCCTTCAGTTGAAATAAGCAAGAAGAACCACTTCTGTCCTCCAGATGAAATCTAATAGCAACTTCTATCTAGAAGAGATTCCTTAGACCGTATGAAAGCCTGTCTATTCAAACTCTGCTTTCATTGATCTAGAAAACCATATCACTCCCTAGCCATGCTTGAACTTAAAATACTCCACTAAATTTAAAATTCTCAAACAACCAATCTTTACATCCAAGGTTGGGTTAGACATCATTTGAGTCTGATTTGGATCAATTTGGTATTAATGCATTCAATTCTTTTTAGTAAAAAAAAATGAATATTTGCTGATAAAGTGGATGGCAATGGTTCGTGGATGAAGAAATATGCTCCCATATGGAGTACACCTAGTAAACAATCTTCATCCCATCCCAAACGATCTCAACATTGAAAAAAAATCGCAGGTGAAAACAGTTCCAATAGTCCTTGTCACACAAGACCAATAGTGTACCAAACAGGGAATATGGTGCAAGTAGAAAGTCATGGGAAGAGCAAGTCAAGAAAGTTTAAAAGGAATGCCAAAAAAGAGGAAATCTAAGAAAAATAGAATTAACTTAACTCTTGTTAAAAGCATTATGCATATGTTGATTTCTAACAGCACCAATCTTCCTTGATTCCAAAAAAAAGGTTCATCCTTACTGTATCCTTGGGCGTTCACACCAAAGTTCATTTTCTTAGAGCCCGTTTGGCATCATTTTATTTCTTATTCTTTTATAAAAAAACTTCTTTGATTGATATAATTTTTTAAATATTTTTATATTTGGCTTAAAAAATAAATTAAATGATTTTTAGAAAAAACACAAAATATCTAAAAAAATATTTTAATTGTTTTTTAAAAACAATTACCTCAATCAGCATGTTTTAATTCAAATCAAAATATAAACAAAAAAATTAAAAATAAAAAATCTAAAACAAAAAACAAAAAAGATATCAAACGGCCCATTAGGAAAGAAAATCTCGTCAACAAGGAGCAACACCACCTTTAAAAGCCATGGACTCTGTCAAACAAGTTATTGGCGGCCGAATGTTACTTGGGAACATTATCTCAAGACAATCGTGATATAAAAATACCACCTGCAGCAGCAACTTAACATTTCCAATGGACATAACTGAGGTTAAAACTATTAGACAAACAAAGATATTGAATACGGCGAAAGGGAATATGTTCATCTTCCAATTCAATTTTGATATACACAATCAAACTAATATTGCAATGACCATTATCAAGGAAGAGAAAGCATAAACATATCGATCATATGAGGGAGCTACACCAAAGCCATAAGGTAGCTACTACAAAACAATTCCAAAACAAAGAGCAGCATACAAAGCATATGGAATGGAGTCTTACTTAGTGAATATATTAGCATGAGAACCAAACCCTAGACCCTCCAAGACCAAAACAGGGCATAACGAAAATTTCAATCCACTTTGAAAGCAAGACACTTTCCAATGAAAAAAGAATCAAGGGATCAACTACCATTCTGAATAAAACCAGAAATTGAAGAGAAAATTTTATTTCTTCTTAATGATTCAATTCAAGGTGCATTTACATATAGGAGTTTCTCCTCCTTAGATAAGGAAACTAACTAAATAAATTCAAGGAAATTCCAATTACATTCCCAGACTAATTAAGCAAGATAAAAATAAGGAAGGAGAATAATGTCTGTAGAAAAGGAAAGACAATAAATATTGAAATTTGAATTTTGAATTTTGAATTAATTCTTTCAACACTCCCCCTCAAGTTGGCATGAAGATATCTTTGAGAGTCAGCTTGCATACAAAACTGTCGAACTGTTTTTTGTGAAGACCCTTTGGTAGAATATCCGCTGCTTAGTCGTTGGAGGGAACATACACCATGCAAATATCTCCTCTATCAATTTTTTCTTTGATGGAGTGTTTGTCTATCCCTACGTGCTTTGTTCTATCATGAAGGACAGGATTGTGGCGATGGCGATGACAGACTTATTACCACAGTACACTTTTATTGGTGGTGGACTATGAATTTTTAACTCCTTGAGAATTCTTTTAATCCATAGAACTTCACATATCCCATCAACCATAGATCTGAATTCAGCTTCAGCACTGCTTCTTGTCACGACACTTTGCTTCTTGCTCCTTCAAGTTACTAAGTTCCCTCCTAGAAAAGTGCAGTACCCTGAGGTTGATCTACTATCTGTAACACTTCCATCCCAATCTGCATCTGTAAATGCTCATTTTTCTTGAACAGTAGTCCTCTTCCGGGTGTTCCTTTCAGATACCTAAGGATCCGATAGACAGCCTCCAAGGGATGAGTATTTGGGGAATGCATAAACTGACTTATCATGCTAACAACAAATGTTATATCAAGACGAGTGTGTGACAAGTAGATTAGTCTTCCCACCAGTTTCTGATATTGTTTTTTATTATCTATTTATTGACACCATTTATTTTATTTGTCACTTGTAACCTTTTATTTGGTTCAATCGGAGTTTTAGTTGTTTTGCACCCAAGCATTCCGATTTCACTGAGTAAGTTGAGTACATAATTTCGCTGATTAATAAAAATCCTCTCCTTAGATCTGGCAAACTCAATACCAATAAAGTATTTTACATCTCCCTGATTTTTAATCTCGAATTTTATAGCCAATCTTTCTTTTAATTTCTCAATTTCCCTAGCATCATCTCCTGTTAGGATAATATAGACAATGAGTATAGCGAGTTTACCAGTTTCTGAATGTTTGTAGAACATAGTATGATCAGCTTGACTCTGAGTGTATCCATATGTTGTAATCACCTGTCCAAACCTCTCAAACCAGGCACGAGGAGATTGTTTGAGCCCATACAAAGATTTCTTTAATCTGCACACTTTGTCTTCTCCAAACTTCTTCTCAAATCCTTCTCAAATCCTTCTCAAATCCTGGTGGAAGATCCATGAATACCTCTTCCTCTAATTCACCGTTTAGAAAAGCGTTTTTGATGTCGAGCTGATGCAGGGGCCAATTACGGTTTGCTGCTATGGACAGTAAAACCCGAATAGAATTGATCTTGGCTACCGGAGCGAATGTCTCATGATAGTCAATTACATGAGTTTGAGTGAATCTTTTCGCTACTAATCTTGCTTTATATATTTCGATACTCCCATCAGCTTTGACTATAATAGTGAAGACTCATTTACACCCACCAGTAGACTTGTTTATTGGTAGAGTGACAATTTCCCAGGTCCCATTTTTCAAAAGAGCATCAATCTCATCCTTTATTGCTATTCTCCAATTTGGATTACTAAAAGCTTCCTGTCTTGTTCTAGGTTCAGACAGATTAGAAATTTTTGACAAAAAAACATGATGTTTGTGTGAGATTTTTTGTTTAAAAAACATGATGTTTGTGTGAGATTTTTTTGTAGGATAGGTATTTCGAAATGGGATATTTGGTAGTACAAGAACGTGTTTCTTTTCTAAAAGCTATAGGAAGATCCAGATTCAAAATCTCTAAATCTTTAGCTTCTGTCGGTGAAAAAATAAGATCAGGATCAGAAATTACCTGTGTTTCTTGAGGATCATCATTCAGTTCTTTAGATTGGGAGGGAGCTAAAGATTCAGTTTGAATTTTTTTTCTTTTATGGAGTCTCTCCCTGGAATAAACAAGAGGTTCTGTTGTTGTATTGTGCGGTATTTCTCCCCCTGTATTAGACAAGATACTTTCAGGTGTCTCTTGAGTGAGTTCTCCTTATTTTCAACAACTATTTATGGTTCTTTGTTTTCACAGACCTCAAGTGTACTTGATGTTACAACAATTTTTAGTAATGGGTTAGAAACTTGCCAAAAATCTTCTCCATCTATATTATACTCCCACTGAAGTGAATTTTTGTGAAAGAAGGGAATTTTATTGCATGAAGGTCACATCCATACTCATGTAAATTTTTTTTGTGACAGTATTAAAGCATTTGTAACCCTTTTTGTTTGAGGCATATCCAAGGAAAATGCATTTTTCAGATTTTAGATCCAAAATTTTTAGATCCAATTTTGATCGGCAATTATTCGGAATATGAACGAAACATGTGCATCCAAAGATTTTTAAAGGAATAGTTGAAGACATTCGTAAACTTAAAAAAATTTATTTTTAATTTGTTTAGAGGAGTTGTATATTGTAAAACTCGAGTTGGCATTCGATTTATTAAATATTATTAAAAATATGATGCTGTTAAAACAGCGTCCCCCCATAAATATTTTGGAACACTCATTGAAAACATAATAGCCCGAGCAACCTCAAGTAAATGTCTATTTTTTCTTTCAGCAATTCTATTTTTTTGTAAAGTGTCACGACAAGTAGATTGATGAATTATGTTTTTGTTTATTAAAAACTCCCGTAAACATTCATTAAAATATTCAATTCCATTGTCAGATCTAAGGTTGCATATTTTAGTTTCAAATTGAGTTTCAATCATGTTGTAAAAATCTTTAAAAAGTTTTTCAATAAGATAAACCCAGCATATTTTGGTGTGATCGTCAATAAAAGTCACAAATCCCCTTTTCCCAGATAATGTTTTGAATTTTGAAGGTCCCCAAACATCACTATGGATCATGTAAAAATGTTTTGAAATAAAGTATGGTTTTGGAGAAAAATTTATGCGATGACTTTTTGCCAAATAACATGTTTCACATTGAAGTAAAGCACAATTAACACCCTTAAACAAATTTGGAAATAAATGTTTTAAATAAGAAAAACTTGGATAGCCTAGTTTAAGATGCGATTCCATTATTTTCTCTAATGCAGGGTTCAACCTCATAATACTGTAAGCTTCAACCTTATTTTTACCAGGAACAGTCTCCTCAAAATAGTAAAGTCCTCCTATCTTTTTAGCTCTCTTAATCATCATCCTCGACTTCTGGTCCTGAAAAACACAAGAGGATAAAATCACAAGAGGATTCACAGAAAATTATACGGCAGTTAGGATCTTTCGAAAGTTTGCTGACGGATAAAAGATTGTATTTGAGTTTTAGAACATGGAGTACAGATTTAAGACCTATACTCTCAGACAGGTTAATGTTTCCTTTTCCAGCAATAATGGAAGAGAAACTACCGTCAGCAATACGAACATTTTCATGGTCAGAACATGGGATGTATGAATGAAAGTGTAAATTTATCATATGATCAGAAGCTCCTGAATCAATAATCCAAGGGTTTAATTGTCTACATGCATGTACAATTGAACAAGTTGGGGTACCAGTAGTCAAACTGAGGTTAGCAGTTTCAGGAGTTGATATATTTGCTCTTTCTTAAATGGGTTGGTTTGTTTGACAACAGCATTAGCAGTAGGTGAATTGCGCTTATTTCTTGGCTTCCAGTCTGCAGGTTTACCATGGAGGTACCAGCAGGTTTCTTTAGTGTGTCGTGGCTTGTTGCAATGATCACACCATACCCGTGGTTTCTCTTCATTCTTCTGTGAATATGGAACAGTATGCTTGTTGATATGAGCCTCCGATTGGAATGTCGAAGTCTCGAGTATCCTGGTAGAAATGGATTTCTTGTTGAGCATCACTCCTCTTCGAGTTTCTTCGCGGAAAGCTTCTGAGAAAGCCTCATGGATTGAAGGCATGGGACTTCTTCCAATAATTCTGCCCCTAACCTCATCAAACTCCTCATTTAAGTCCAGTAAGCAAGG